>NC_079545.1:21323440-21626531 GCF_015846415.1 Triplophysa dalaica
AATGCTTCTTGCATCAATGTGAAGAACATTTGTAAGCATCTGTTAATTTTAAACTGCTTTAAAGAGTTATTTTCAGCGACACAATTTCTTCTTAATTTTTATAATCAAAAGGACCTTTCTCTGTTGCAAAAACCTTTTTGAAACAGAAAGGCCCTTCAGAAGTTAAAGGTTCTTTATGAAAACATTTCAAACCAGTATGTCTTGCTTTCATCTTCAGAACACAAAGTAATATTTTGTATATATTTGTAAAGCATGTTGTTAACTGGCCTCATTCACTTGCATGGGTCTTGTATCCATACAATATTAGTGAATAGGTGCCGACACTGTTCGGTAACTAACTTTCTTCAAAATATCTTCTTTTGTGTTCTGCAGAAGAAAGACATGCAGGTTTAAAATCACAATGGCGATAATAAATGATGACATAATTTCCATTTTATGTTGAACTATCACTTTAAGAATTTTTTACTTTTTATTGTGTGAATTTACAATTTATATTTTCCTTAACAGTTACATATATGCTGATTGTTCCTCCCTCCACAGTGCAAAAGAGAGAAACTACTGATAGTGATAACCAACAGCACATGGGAATGTTGTGCTGGATTAGAGGTAGAGAAATACCTGGAGAGAGAGAGAGAGATGAATGAGTAGGTGTATTATGGAGCTTGAAACACATGGAGCCTTCCTTCAGTGGTGTGAGGGGCACATCCATCATCTCCTGCCCCAGTTGAGTGCGCTGTTCCCTGTTCACATACAGTTGCAGACAAGCCTATAGTTCAGTGGGAATCCACCTCTGAAATGCCACAGGATTTCAGTTAATTATCCCACATAGCTTTACCGGTTTACAAGAGAGTTGACTTCAGGAAGAGAGGCCACAGAGAGGGCGGAAGGAAAACATCAGATAGTGTATGTCGGTCAGACAATATCACGTCCTTTATTATCACTTTTGTTGTCCTGGAAACTGATGTATCATTAATGGCAATGTTTATTATAGCAGACAGCACTAGAAAGTAACCACGTTGATCAGTGATTGACTCTGTTGGAAATTTTACATCACAATGATTTCAGATTCCCAGTGTTGCATTTAATGATGCATAACCTCACATGGCAGACACTGTGGGTTGTATCTGCGAAATGCCTGTAAAAAGCAAAAGGAAAAACCATCCATCCTAGCTACTGAAGATCTGCTCATTTCTGTTTTTTTCCAACCAATTTTTCTAAGCAATGAAGCTGTCCCAGCTCACTACTGAGTTTTGAAGTACAACCCATATTCTCTCCACCTGGCAGCATTGTGACCAGCAGATTCAGAGCACGTTTAGAGTTATTTTTTGTTGATTCCACTCAAATGTCTACAAAATTCAACATTTGCTGTCAGCCAATGAGCTGGCTTAAAGGGGGATGAGTATTTAAGTTTAAACTGAATCAAGATTACAGTGTTATTGCAAGAGCATGATGGAAACTGAGGTGTTTTCCAGAATGTGCAATAGTTGTTCATCTAAATATCCATGAATCTCCATAATATATTAAAATATGGAAATTATATCAAACAAAACTGAGAGTACCACATTTTCGGAAGCTAAATGCCAATTATTGTATTGGCTTAGTTAAAAATATAAATTAATTAAGAGACCATATCAAATTTTTATTAAATATGCAGATGTATTGTGATAGTTCAAGTCAAAACAAAATCCACAAAATCCAACCTTTGGAATGTCATAAAGTCATTCAACAACAGCCTGTTTCTCCAGTCTTCATTTTCTGCAAATATATGCAAATAGAAACAATATTTTTATTTGAAATTTGGGAGAAATATTCCTAGTAGTTCACAGAATGAAACACAAATCAATTATTTTTCTTATTTTATTTTATATACTTTTAAATGTTTCCACGGCTCTGTGTTTATGTATGCATTTATATATAAATATATATATATATATATATATATATATACACTGAATAATCTCAACTCATTTATACTTTATTTATATAGAGCTTTTTACAATTTCCGTTGTTATAAATGAAATGAGGGGGCGGGGCTCAATACACGGCAGGAGACCACATGGCCATCATAAGAAAAAATGGCCATGTGCTTCCACACAAAACAAGTGGGACTGTCATAATCTAGCCACAAGACTAGAAAAGAATGACAAGGTGAGGCAGGATCATGTCAAACACGTAAGCAAACACGCACACACATAGACAAAGAAACACACACACACAGCGTGGTTATCACAGAAAAGCAGACATTTAAGATAAAGTAGAGGGAAACACAGGTCAAAAAGTGTGTGGACTATAAATTCCTATATGTAATAATAAATAAATTAAGCAGAATGTTACATTTAAAGTGATATTAATAAATGCAAAAACTTTAAATTCTAAAGCTCATTTCAGTGTATCTCAGGCAAAACCGTATGCAAACGGTGGCGAGGAACCCAAATCTCCAAACTTGTCAGGCCGATGTATCCCTCTCTCAGCTCTACCATCAGGTGTGGGCATGGACTGCATTCTGCTCGCTTTGGTAACCTCAGAACAATGAGAAAAGACAGCTGAGTGTAAAGTAATGTTTTACACTCTTTGATTCAACGAGTACATTAGCTGTTATGGGAAGTGTTCCAGGTTCCGGTTGATCTAAGTTATGCAGCATAAATCCTTAGAGGATTTGTATTATGGAAGTGTAGTGTATGCAAGATTAGAAAGATGCATCCTTAATCAAGATTTAAACTGACAGAGTGTGTCTGCCTCCCGGACAGTACAAGGAAAACTGTTCCAAAGTTTAGGCGTATAGATGAAGAAAAGGATCTATCACCTGCACTTGATTTTGAAATTCTTGGTATAACCAACTGACCGGAGCCCTGAGAGCGTAGTGAAAGTGAAGGACTGTAATACAAGATAAACTCACTCAAGTACTGAGGAGCTAAACCACGCGTTGCTTAATATGCTCATACTTTTTTGTTTGTGTAAGAACTCGAGCCACTGCGTTTTAAACAAGATGTTTTTTTTAAATAAGCCTAGAGGACAACCAATTTATAATGCGTAACTATAATCTAGTCTTGATGTCATGAATACATGAACTAGCTTCTCTGCATCTGATAGTGACAGCATATGACGTAGTTTAGATATATTCTTAAAATGGTTTCAAAGGTTTTGGCGACATGACTTTCAAACGACAGATTACTATCGAATAAAACGACCTGATTCTTTGATGATGACAAGGGTTTTATGGAGAATCTATCAATAGGAAAGCAGTATTCTTGTTTGTTGTATATTGCGGTTTGCAGTCCAATAAGTAACACTTCTGCTTTGTCCGAGTTCAGCAATAAAAAATTGCCACTCATCCAGTTTTTTATATCAACTATTCATTTCATTATTCTATTGAACTGCTTTGTTTCGTGATGCTTCGAGGAAATATAGAGTTGAGTATTATCCACATAGCAATGAAAGTTAATTCAGTGTCTCTTATCTCATAGAGGTAGCATGTATAGTGTGAAGACCAGAAGCCCTAAAACTGAGCCCTTCGGAACACCGTACCGGACTGTATGAATATAGTCAAAAGGCAGACAATGTACAGATTGTGATGGGTAGACATTACAACCAGTAGATTTTTTTGCCACAAAGAGGACAGAACATACAGTTAGGGACAGGTTTAGGAAAACAATAAAATTAGTATTTTAGTAGAAAGTAAAGTAAATATTAGTAGAAAGCACATAAAGAAAAACTACACTAAAAGGATGAAAAACAAAACACAGACACAGAAATATCTGACATGAATTGCAGTTTATACTAACAGATAACCAAAAACTGATGTAATCATCACTGTTAACAGTGTTGCACATCAAATGCACAAACGCTCAAGTAAACACGCTTAAAAGCTGCGTGATTCACATGGATGGGTAAGGTTCAGGGATATGTAGGTGTGTGTGCTTTGAGCAGACTCAGGGCTAGCAAACAAACTAAATCCTCTGCATAAGTGCCAACCTTCTCTTCTTCACCCAGCGCTGGACGTGTCTACCCTCCCTCTTCTTCTTTCTGCATGCTAAACAGCCTCAGGTTTAATTGTCCCTGGAGTGGGTCTTCAGCTGTTCATTTATAATGCAGAGAGGCTTTGCCAGGAACTGATAACCTTTACATCACTACAGAGAGAGGAAGAGAGCGAGAGAGAGAGAGTGAGAGAAAGAGAGAGAGAGAGAGAGAGAGAGAGGGAGAGAGATGAGTGAATGAATACAGAGGGAAAATAAATGTGGAAGGTTAAAATTAACAAAGAGAAATTCTAAAGGGGCACAAGAAGATCAGTATGATCAGCATGTGTAGAAATTCAGCTGTGTGTGGATGTACAGGGGTGGAAATGAGACAGTGATTAAAGGAAGGCACTTGTGTGTGTTTTGCCTATGCTGGACCAGTCAACAATCCCCATGAGGAAAATGACTTAATATACATACTTAATAATATCTTAATGATATCGAAAGCCAAAAAGACCAAAAGTCAATGAACAGAGTAGTGATTTGCATGCATATGAAGGAAGTAAGGTAATTGATGCTAAGGTGTATGTCAAGGCATTAAAACGAGGTATATATTTTCCTGATAGAGAAAGAGAGATAAATG
Source organism: Triplophysa dalaica (assembly GCF_015846415.1). Taxonomy (NCBI): domain Eukaryota; kingdom Metazoa; phylum Chordata; class Actinopteri; order Cypriniformes; family Nemacheilidae; genus Triplophysa; species Triplophysa dalaica. The sequence goes on from NC_079545.1 coordinate 21,328,037, forward strand.
ACAAATGATTATGCCTTTGTGGGAAAAAGATGGATGAGCCGTGTTGTGGGCCAGACCTCGCTCCTTCTGTGTTTTGCGAGGGAAATCAATGTTAATGAGGGAGACCAGCAGGGCCGTAGAAGCTGATAAGAGAGCAGCTAAGACTTAACAGAATAATGGCAAAGTGAAGACAAGCCAGAGTAACCAGACTCCTGAGGAAGAGTCTGATAAGACCAGTTGCAAAGGATTGAAGACGTCATCCACTACCATAGTATGAAAAAATATTGCATATTTTTTTGTTCTGTTGAACACAAAATGAAATATTTCAAAGAAATTAGGAAAACAAACAAATCTAGGGCACCTCCGACTATCATTTAATTTTTCCTAATGTGGTAGTCAGTGATGACAGAATTTTCATTTTTTGGTGAACTATCACTTTAAGACAAATCCATGGTCCGAGATGGAGCAATTGAGTGAAGACGGGGGCTAATTTGCATATTCATGAATCTGTGTATGTGGTAAGAGTGTAGTTACATTCAATTCGTTTTGAGGCATGAAGAAAATACAACAGGAAAAAAAACTCAACACTTGTTATTTTGATGCTGAAGATGATTTTTATGTTATAAAATTAGCGACCATGTGGGACTTTAAGTTGTAGAAGAATCTCAACTCTACACCTCGTATTGTTTACTTATAAAAGAAGATAGCATAAAACTTTTAAAGGAAACAGAAATACAAAAATAAAAAAGGCCAATCTAGTGTTTATTTGGTTTATGATGCATATTAAAAAGCTATGGATTCACTTGAGCATCAATAGAGCTTGTTAATCGACATCACGCCACGTTGAATGTTGCGCCATCTTAGGAGGATGGCTGCTATTGTGTTCAAGGCAGTGTTTTGTTTTTCTTGTTTGATTATGAAATATATGGTAGGTCGGGACCTTGCTGTGTTAAAAAACTACAATAGCATAACGCAGAGTCGTTCAGGAATAGCCCATAATAATTTCACTTTCGATTTCGCCATATATCAGACAAAACAAGTAACGGTACATATTAAATAGCAGTGGAGTATTATCCCACCGCAACATGCAACATAGGGCGTCCAGTAAGCTTCACATTATCTGTTATGAAAACGAAATAAGGAAGCATGCTAAGTTAAAATTTCACATTATTCTGTTTTTCTTGCACATTGATTCATGAGCACTTGGTTGTTGAGGATGGAGAGAAATATTGTGATACTGTAAGTCATATTTCTAAAGGTATTTCAACATTGTGCAACCACTAGAATCCATGTATCTCAATCGACCATTAATATACATGTTTTAGGTTTTATGTTTGGCTTCCTCGTTATTTGATGATTTAATAAACTTCTTAATAGTTGTTCTTATGGTTTTCTGTTAACAGTATTATAACCACATGCATGATCTCACAGCACGTCTGAGATTGTTGCTCATACTAATACTGTATTTTTGCGCAGTTCTGTCTACATTGCGTCATATAACCAGACCTTTCCGTTTCTCTTCTCTCAATCTTGCTTTGAGTTTTCTGTCTTACTCATGAAACAAGACAAACAGAATGAAACAAACAGAAGACAGAGAAATAAAAGGAGTGGAGCAGATCAAATGAGTGTGTGTTCACCGCTGCTGCTGCTGTATGGAAGGTTTTTTCACTCCTCTGAGACTATGTAGCCAAACACCTCTCTGTCCTCCTGTTTCATTTCCTACCCACATTCTCATTCCCTTTATCTCCTATCCCCACTGTGTTAAATATTTATACAGAACTACAATCTGGATACACACATGCACAAGCAGCCACACTGGGTTCCCTTTCTGTCGGACTCTCGACGTTGTGTCGAGAACGACAGATGTGGTTCGCCCTTGAGAACCAATGAACTCTGACTACAATAGAAAAGGCCAATAAAATTTGGCGAATTAAATTTGCATGCCGGTCTCCGCCCCCGGATGTCCGGTATAAAAGGAAGCCGGCGTGGAGCATTCATTTACCTTTTTTTATTCAAAGCCTTCGCTCATGACTACGAACAAAACGAATTCAACAAATTCTTCTTCTACATTGCCGGATCTACGATGTGGAGCAGCGATCGTCCCTACCTGCAGTGACCTCCCCCTAGGCATCTCGGCGGTTCCGGAGGTGTTAGAGATTTTTCCTAAAAAGGTCCTTTTCAGGACTGAGCATTCTCCAGTGCAGCATGTCCCGCTGTTCTCTGATCGCACACTCCACTGGACTATGCCTGGGAACCTGACCTCACGCCCTGGCGAGGCGTAGGGTCGTACACACACAACAGCTGCCACCACTCTCAAACCGACAGGCAGGCAAAAAGGCGGAGCCAACCTTCCCTGCGGGGACCCCCCGCGACATATAGTTAGCTCCGCCAGCCGACAAACCACCCCCCGTGGAACACCATATTCCTCCCCAGGGGTAGGAGGTGGCCTCTGCAGTGCATCCCTAATTAAGGAAGTTGCGCTTACCCGGTGTAAAACCGAGCCGGATGGCCTCTCGCCAGTAGAGAGCTAAGGCCTCCGTCCATGAAAGGTTAACGGTCAGGGCTGTAGCTATCTTTCTCCAGGAAAGCTCTGGAACCCTCCGACCACCACACTGGAAGGTTACAGTTTCGCGTAAGCTTCGAGATGACATGCCCAGGCCTGTTACCGTCGCTTCTCTAGAGATTGTGACGCGATACAGCGTTGTGGCGTTTTCCATAGGTAACCCCGTCTGTCGTTTTGGTTACGTATGTAACCTCAGTTCCCTGATGGAGGGAACGAGACGTTGTGTGCCTTATGCCACAAACAGGTATCGTTTTCTGCTGCAGTCGTGAGAGGCTCTCAGGCTCTTCAGAACAAGAGGTAAATGAATGCTGCACGCCGGCTTCCTTTTATACCAGACATCCGGGGGCGGAGACCGGCATGCAAATTTCATTCGCCAAATTTCATTGGCCTTTTCTATAGTAGTCAGAGTTGATTAGTTCTCAATGGCGAACCCCATCTGTTCTTGACACAACGTCTCGTTCCCTCCATCAGGGAACTGAGGTTACATACGTAACCAAGACGTTTCCATGTTTTATGGGAACATTGATTGACTTAGGAATTTTGATTTTACACAAACCTTATATTCTATAACCCGCAACCTACCTATCACACAAGGCTTTCTGCATTTTTACATTTTTAAATAACATCTTTTAGTTTGATGTACAAACTCGCAATTTCTCTTAGGAGGTAGTAGCTGCTCTACTATGGGCCAAATGGGGGCAACGGGCTGCTTTCTTCTCTGTTTTTTCTGATGGACTTTCAGAATGTTTTTTGCCTTAAAATGCCTATGGGACAGTTTCCATTACACTATGGCAGACGTTAGCCTCTGGGCTTTACACCAAAGACAATAAAAACCAACCAACAACAGTGGAGAAGGTTATAAATAATTCTCTTTGAGACATGCTCATGTCCAAACAAAACAGTATAACAGGCAGTATCACAGGCAACTTGTCTATCACTATAGTTCATCTTTAAATGCCATTGATAGAATGAAGATCTAGATTCATAATTATTATAAATATGACCAAACGGTCTGAATCATATTTGATGGATCCAAAACATGTTACAGTTTAACCTTTGTTAAAGCAACAAATCCTCTAGATCACAAATATGAGAATTTAACAGCATGTAATCGACTGCAAAGAAGACAGGAACAGCGGCTTGTTTATTTATATATATATATATGGAGAGAGAAAGAAAGAGAGAGAGTAGGGTGTAAATTCGTACAGGCGTATAGTGTGCACTCAAATCAAACTCAACAAATGATCGCTGTTTGCTTGCTAACCGTCTGCTTTACCTTTTCCACCCAAGTATAACTGACAAAAACAATAACAACCATCTGGTTGCTCCAAATTGCTGGAACCAGCTGCCCTCTCATTGATGCATCATAGGAGTTACCCAGAATGCATCACAGAGGCTCCAGGGGAGGCACTAGTGGTATCTACTGTACATCAAGCTGTATGACCCTAGACACCACCCCTTTAATGTTTTATGTAAAGTATTATTGATTATTGATTTCAGTTTTTGCAAGAACAAACAGACATTGGCAGTCAGTAAATCCAAAACGACAGAATACAGCAAACGTGTAGAAAAAAGGATTTTGTTAAGGTGCATAAGGATAACAGACATGAGGATAATCTATTCTGTGCTGTGTTCCTGAAGGTGTAAAATAAAACAGAATGATTATGTAAGTATGCTTTAAGTTTCCGGACTACCATGGCTTTACATAACACCATGGTCCATGTCTCTACACTGCAAGCGTGAAAACTTGATTACTTTTTCCATAATCAAAACTGTCTACAGTGCAAATGTGCATCACACCACCGACTTGAAAGTTTATACACAGTGTTACGGTCTTTTTATCACATTCACAAAGCTATAGAAAAAATCTAGACAGGTGAGAAATTAAAATCCAAGCAATATCTATGTGTTTGTCATATTTTTGTGTACATATTCAAAATCATGTTTTGAATCACAAGCATATGTTAACGGTAAGATACATTCCATGAATAAACCATTATCATTAAATTGTATACTCGCTGTCTACAGTATAATAAGAATACAATTATTTTATATAGCACCATTAAAAGTTGCTTTCTCAAATGCTTCACAGCAGACCTCACATCAAGTAAAACAACACAATAAAAGAACTTTGTAAAACAACAAATAATCCAATCAAGTAAAAGCAACCCTGTCACTGATGAGATTTTAAAGTCGCTTGAAAATTTTCCACCATGATGTCAGCCGGGAGAGAGATCCAGGCCTTAGGAACATTTGAGTTAAAATGCTCCATCACCCATGGAGCGAAGCCGTGTCATAGGAACAACCAAAAGACCACACTGAGAAGATGGTGTGTATGGCAATGACATGCAAGGAGCCAGGTCATGCAAAGCTTTAAATGTTAACATAAGGATTTAAAATCAATAGGGAGAAAAATAGCAAAAAAGCATGTGTATTTGACAGTTTAATCTTATTTAACATTCCTATGTTTATATTTACAGTCTCTAGCAGCATCTGGAAAAAGTTGTTAAGCTAGCATTTTTCAACTACATCATGAATTTTCACAAAAGTCATAAATCACAAACAAATAACTAAAATAGAATATGAAAGTTTGCTAATATTTGAAAGTTCTTCAATACATAGAATAGTATAGTTCATCCAAATGAAAATTCTTCTATGAATTACTCAACCTCAAGTTGTTCCAAATCTGTAAAGTTTCTTTGTTTGATTTAGAAGAAAGCAAGATATTTGGAAGAATGTCAACAAAAGAGATTTCTGGGGCACCATCGACTACAAAAGTAGGAAAATTATAATATATAAAATATTATTTATATTTTCTATTTTTTGTTCTGTAGAACACAAAAGAAGATATTTTAAAGTATTAAGGAAGACAAACCATTTGGGGCACCGTTGATAACCATGTTAATTTTTCCTACAATGGTAGTCAATGGTGCCACAGAAATATATTTTTTCCTCTATCTTTGTGTTTTACAGAACAAAGAAATGTATACAGGTTTGGAACAACTGTAGGTTGAGTAAGAGATGTGGCAAAAGTTGATTTTGCCATTGAAAAAATCTCTCAGACAAAGAAGGTCCAGGCTTCAAAGAGTTAACTTTCATTGTTCGAATCAAACAAAGTGAGATGTTCCCCAGAGCATCTGAAAATCCAGTGCCTTCCAGCCTCCTGTTATAGCAAAACTTCTGAGAGGAGTACTCTTTAAAAGCCAATCAGGTAAATTCACGTTATCTCTTATTTTCGTTATCCAATGCTTTTGATCTGCCACGTTTATTTCGAAGGCAACGAGGTACATATCTAACGGTGGTTCGCTCGTAATTTTCTTATTTCCAAAACAAATTTAAATTCAGTGGGCAAAATTTAAATACGTATGAAGTCCTCAAAAACTGCTGGATCATGCCCAATAAACAGTGGAAAAGTACCCAAGGTTATGGGAGAACAACATGTTGCGAACTTTCAGGCTTCTGGCTTTTAGGCCTCAGAAACATCACTGGATTTTACATTGTTACAAGTGCTCAATTGTGCTCTAAACATGCTTAAAATGACAAAGAGCATTTATGTGAATAATCATTGAAGATATATACCGTTTTTAACATCAAATCATTAAATCATCATCACAAACAAATTTGTATGCAATTATTTTTAGTTAAATGTGTTCTCAGATGTTTCCAATGATACACATATGTCAACTAACATTCCTACTGTTCCTATGAATACTTCTGAATACTTTTTGGGTATAAATGAATGAATAGAAAGAAATCTTTGTGAATTTTTATATAGCACCTGCTCAGCACAAGGTTATCATGACCTGTTTGTAGATTGTAGTCATAGTAACGGAGCGGAACATTCCCAAATTTGGTTCTCAGGTGTGATTGGGGCCGGAACAAGTCTTCTTGATACTGTTTAGTTATTTCTTGTCCACCACAATTACATAATGGTCATCATGACCTGCTTCCCCATGCAAAACTCAATGTAGATTGTTGTCATAGTAACGAGGCAGAACATGCCCAAATTTGGTCCTCAGGTATGACTGGGGCCAGAACATGTCTTCTTAATACTGTTTAGGTATTTTTCGTAACGCTGTGCTTTTGTGCAGAAGATTTCGTCTGTCCCTCAAAATGATACACTTAAAGGGAGAGTTAAAAAAAATTGTCATCATTTTCTCACAAGTTGTTCTAAATCTGTTTACATAGCTTTGTTCTGATGAACACAGAGAAAAATGCTTGAAAAAATGCTTGAAACCTAACACTTTTTCGTCACCATTTCATACCATAGTAAGAAAAATTACAATGGTAGTCTAAAGTGCCCCAGAACTGTCCGCTTTCATACGTTCTTCAAAATATCTTATTTTGTGTTCAACAGAAAAAGACATTACAAAATCAATTGTTCTAGTATGGAAGTCAGTGGTGGCCAAGAACTTTTTGGGTTCAACCATTTTTTCCAAATATCTTTCTGTCTTCATCAGAACAAAGACATTTATTCGCCATTCAGTAAATTTAAATAACATTCAGCAAAAGGTTACACAGGTCTAACACAGCTGTAGAGCCAAAATGACTAAATACAATTTCCTAAATATTTCATCATGTGAGGATGTATGTTAAGGGAATACAAAAATATTAACTTACAAAGCAATGGAAAGGCACATAGAGCCCAGTGTGTGACTATGACTATTACATGACCAACCAAAGTAATACAGGCCACCACTAGGTGGAGCTGGGACACAAATAAGGACCTGAATGTAACTAGAAATGACTGTATGCATACATTCGTTTTAATTAATAATACTATATAGGCATATAGTGCATAAAAGCAAGATAAAATATATTGTTTCACCTCTCCAGTGTTGTAAATCCACACCCTGACGCAGCATCCATCCATCTTTCCAACTGACAGTAACCTGATGATTTTTTTAAATCGAGCATGTTTACATCTAGAAATAAGTCGGAACAACCACACAATGACCAAAACATCATCCAAAAGATGAGTTAAGTTTTCAGAATGCTGTCATATATGTGCATTGTGGGTCATGTCGAAAGTAGCCTATCTTTGAAAGGACAGTGTCAGTTATTGTTGTGATAGCCATTGCTGAGCTTGTCTTTTTCTGATTGACCCGAGTCGTTTGCCAAAGGGAACAGCTTGGAAAAGAAGATTACTGGTGGGGCGGGTGGTGGGCTTCAGTCCTTTTACACTCTTCCTGCCCTCAGGTTGTTGAGAGAAGGCAGGCAAAACTCATAATGCGCTCTACAGATTTAATAATGTGCCATGGCTTGTCCTTGGTGTGGGCAGACGTGGCCCCAAACCAGACAGTGATTGATTAGGTGTGAACGGACTCAATGATGGCGGTGTAAAATTCAATCAGTCATTTGATCTATCTGTCACATCAAGCCATCTTTGAAAAAAAACTGGGTTTTCGACATACCTCCTGATTAGAAAATGCTTATCATCTAATAAATGTACACTGAGGATTAACTTGACACCGAGAGAAGCCCTGTGTGTTAAAAAAACAGCATCCCTGGAGCGCAGATGTGTGATGGACTAATTTAAACTAATAGGGCTGTATTTGGATTCCGTCTGTAGCTCGCCTATCATGCCATCAAACACTTTCCTCTCATTTTTCTCTCTTGTTCCTGTTTCCACCTTTAGGAGAAGGTGAGAAAAAGTAAGGTAGGCACAATTAACATCCGGGCAGCTTTACCATTTATTTTGGATGGAAAACCCAGTATCACCTAATATGGTGTGTACAGTATGTGTGTAAAAAGCTTACATATCATTTGTAAGGTCTTTACATCTGCAATGAGCAATTATATGATTCATACATACTATCAAACTATTCTTAACATATTCCGCACATATGCTCACATTTCCCGACAACCTAAACCCTTTAACTGTTGGAGCCCTTTTTAAGCCTACACATGAAAACCCATGTTGGAACTAAAATGGCGGTAACTCATGAATTCTTTGGAATCCAGACTTACGGTTGGTCTTGCTTGAAAGAGGAAAAGTAGCTGATTATTGCTGAAAAGAAATCACACACACAATTTTTTTTTAAGGTATATGTGGTTAGGTTTATTGTAAAAAATAAATACAAAAAGTTAATGTTTTTCTTATGACAAAAATCTAAGCACACTCTTTATAAAAAAGAATCAATTACTCTCCCTACAAAATTATTTAAAAACACATCAAGGGAATCTGTATTCTAGAGTCTTAGACATTTCCAATTATGTATAGTTTTCGATGATTCGATTAGAAATTACATGCACAATATTGACGTAAACTTAGGTGTCCCGTATACGGAACGGGTGACAGTTAAAACACCCACTTGCAACATAAAAACCTGAAGATTTGTATTTACGTTTGGCTGATTCACAATCCAGTGACTGACAAAAAATACATACAAATGTCTTCACATTAAAATCGCAATAAATCAGTTTATATAATTGCAGGGGCGGCTCGTCCAAAGGGCGATTAGGGCACCGAACTACCAAAGAGCGAATACGAGAGATTTTTCCATCACATTCAGGTTACCACAGTAATACGAGATTAGCCCGAGTCTTTTTTTCGAATTTTAGTTCCTGCGATGCATTCCCTATGGGTTCCGAAGGGCTAGTCCTAAAGTGCTTGCGTCATCGTATGCAACCTTGACTTGTGCAGCGATTGGATGATTCTCGACCGTCAGTACTGCAAAAGATTATGAAGACAGACCCGCTAGATTTCAGGTATTTTGTGAATATAAAACAACATTTTCTTTCAAGGCGATTTACATATTGACAGCAGCAAGTGACCTATTTGTGGTGCCCCATACCCAAAATTAACCCATCCAGAGAGTAGTGAACACACAGACAGAAAGTCGTGAACAAACATACACCCGGAGTTATCACAGCTATAACTGCAACAACCGAGGAGCAAGTAGGGGTACGGTGCCTTGCTCAAGGGCACCTGTACAACTACCCGCCGGCCTTGAGAATCGAAACGGCTACCTTCTGGTCACGAATCCGACTCTCTAACCATTAGGCCCTAACTACCCCATACTGAACGGCATTACCATTATAATCATGCTAACACGATGCTGATATCCACATTGAATGGTGCCGTGTAAGTGAAACGTTTCATAATTTAATTACAGTATTCTTCTCTTGCTATGGTATAGTACAAAAACACTGTACATCAACACTACATAATAATAATAATACATTTTACTTGTAAGTGCTTTTCTAAATACTCAAAGACATTTTAAATAAAATCATAAAACAGCAAAAAACATTTGCATCTAAGAATACAGTTTACTTTAGTAAGTTATAAAATATAGGCTACCTCAGCATTTTTTTATGTGGGCTGGCAGTTTATTACTGCAATTAATCCAGAAATTCACTTATTAATTCTACTGGTACATGCTTTGATGGTTTCATTTTAAGCTAAGAGGTAATGGTTATATCATCTGTCAAAGGCCTGTTTAACAACTAAATTTAGTCCTACATTATTGATAATGCAATTTTTAGGTTGTTGTTCCTGTTGTCCCCCTAAACTGTTTATTTATTTCGCCACCACTGTATAATTGACTGGGAAATGACTAAAAAGTCTAATTTGACTGTATTGTAATAACTTTTCCCCACATCACACTGAAGAAAATTGCATCATCCTGTTCATTATCCAAAAGATCTCACATAAAAATTTCATCTCAAGGATAATCGGCTTGATTTCGAAAGACTAGATACAAAGTTGTATTTGTCTATAGTTTGCACACTGCTAGGCTTGGCAATTATTGCTCAAATTTGGTTACCTTGTTACAGGAGTTTGGGGAGTTGTGAACAGGCATGTCTTTACATTCCGTGCTTGTGGTTTTCTTAACGATTAAATCCATCCTTTATTGAGGCACAACTGTCCCATGTCATTCTGCAATGAAATTGGGACTTAATGTGAATAGACCCTAATTAAATTCCTTGTTGAGATAACAGAGCTGGCATCAGAATTAGCGATTAAGTGGAAATTGAAAACGGCTAATTGTGTGGCTTTTATGGTTTATTAGGAACCCCGCAGACAGTATTTTATGCCAAAGGTTATATATAATTCATGTCATTCATTACTGCCCGCAAATCTTAATAAAGGTGCACTTTTTATTGCAACAGGATTAGCTTTGAAATCTCAGAATCCCCTCTTGAATTAGTTGGTGACTTAAATGTGACCAAGTTTGGCAGCTAGTGAGTATTTTCTTTAAGTTTCATCAGGACAAGAGCCAGGTTAAAAGACATGAGATACATACTGTACAATAAAACAGCTTTGACATTTGTATAAGAAAAGGGAATATGCAAAGTCTTTTTTATTATTCCCCTCATCACACTGATGAAAATTTCATCATCCTGTTCATTAGCCAAAAGATCTCACATATACATTTTATATCAAGGAAAATCTGCTTAGTTTCGGAAGACTAGAAACAAAGTTGTACGTATCTATATTTTGCACATTGCTAGGGTATGATCCCATAAAAACAAGTAGCCTATAACTCAAAATTAGGAAGACGAGATTGATGTGCGTTCGCGGCATCGCGGCGCCATATTCACATCAATAGCACCACCTGCCTCAAGTTCAAGTCTATACGTGTCTGTGCATTGACTTTGTATGTAATTTACTGACACAAAACGCTTAATTCTCGTTTGGTGTGAATCAAGTGAAATATAACGTAACACACGCATTTTGTTTCATCATGCATTTTGGACCCTTAAGACATTATTGATTACTTTTTACAAGGATACTTGGTAATATTGGCATTTTGGCATAATTTTGTGTCGATGTGTCTGATTAAGAGTAAGAAGTCGTGAAAGAGAACTCAATTTAGTATTTTGTGAGAACAGAATACAGTCCTCTTTTGCATCTTCTTGGGAATATTTAAATAGGCAAGTCTTAAAAATTTGATACTGTCCAAAAAACTGACCAATGATATTTTACCATGGAGATACATTACTGGCCCGATTAGGCAAGTGACAGTTCTCTCAACCATACCGAGGATCTCCCATGCTGGCCCCCGGCCATCGGGCCATCGGGCCATAGGGCTTTGTGTCAAGCCCTGCTGTATGGAATAAAGTTTTGCTCTTTAGTTATTACTTTATACCAACATGCAGAGAAAGAAATAAAGGGCATGTGTCAAATACTTACAAATAATTATAATTTCCATACATTTCCCTATTCTGTCATTTGGTTGTATAAATCAGTGGTTCTGGACTTGGGGCCAACTAATGTTCATGCACTGGCAAATACCATGTATGTCAAATTATTGTTGTTTTTTAAATTTAGTTCATGATCCTGCAGGACCTTTGGCTTGTGGCATTTGTGATGTGCAGAAATAAGAAGAAACTTCTATTAAAGCCATCTGTGATGTGATTAGCCTATGTGTCCTCTTCAAAGCTTTTCTCAAGAGATCCTGTGTTCTCTAAAACACACAGATGTTTCCAAGCTAATGAAGGAAGAAAGCAATTTTTTTTCCCCTAAAGAACCAAACAAAAAGAAGAACAAAATCGAACATATCAAGCAATAGTAGTTATCAAAATATGCATTGCATTAATTAGGCTTTAAAAAACTTTATTCCCTGAGGGAAATGTGCATTTTTAAAACTTTTGTCTAAAATAATCCTCAAAAATGACTACAAATGCTGTGTTATGCATGCCAGGCCTGTAGTTGCCGATTTAACAGTACTTACTGTACATTAGTAGAGAAACACCTATGCGCATGACCCTTTTCTCAAACTCTTGTTTTTGTAGTGTGCATGATAACAGCATTGTCAAAAAATCATGGGAAAAATGTTATATAAAGGTTATAAATTGATTTGCATTTCAGTCAGTGAAAAAGTATTTGATCCCCGAGCAAAACATAACTTTGTACAGTGGAGAAACCCTTTTTGCCAAGCACAGAAGTAAAACATTTCTGATAGTTGGTCACCAGGTTTGCACATGTGTCAGGATACATTTAAGTCCACTCCTCTGTAAATCTTTAAGGTTTCTTGGCTGTCGTTTAGCAATTTGGAGTTTTAGCCTCCTTAACAGATTTTCCACAGGACTAGGGTCGAGAGACTGGCTAGGACATTTAATGTGCTTCTCCTTAAGCCACTTTTTGGATGTCTTGGCAATATGTTTTGGGTCTTTGTCATGTTAAAGGCACATCCACAACCCATCTTCAGTGATCTAGTTAAGGGAAGGAGGTTCTCGTCCAAGATTTTACGGTACACTGGCCCTTCCCATAGCCTCCCCTCAATACGGTGAAGTTATCCTGTGCCCGTAGCAGAGAAAAAGCCCTAAAGCATAATGTTTCCAACACTGTGCTTCTCTGTGGGGATGGTTTGTCTTGGGGTCATAGTCAACATTTCTATCCCTTCAAAAAAGTAAATTTTGGTCTCACATGATGTTCATTGTCAAACTTCAGATGAGCCAGGCGGGCCTTCTTGGGCAGGAGGACCTTGCATGTGCTTTAGGGTTTCAATCTATTGTGGCATAACGTGCTACCAATGGTTTGCTTGCTAACTGTGGTCCCAAATGTCTTAAAAACATTCACAAGCTTCTTCCGTGTAGTTATGTGCTGATCTTTATCCAATCTCATGGTCATATTCACCCCATTTGGGAAATCTTGGAGGGAGCTCGAGGACATGGGCAATTGATGGTTATTTAGTATTTTTTAGTAGAAAAAGTTGACAAAAACGTTGGCCGCGTTTGGTTACAAATGGCAGCTGAACGCCGTGACTCCAGAGGCAGCGTCTGTGCAAAAAAGAAGCCCAGAGAAACAGATAGGCAGTGTAACGGAAGTCTATTTGAATTATTAAGAGAGCATATTTGCAATAACTAATCAAATATTTAAAAACTACAATACTAATTTCTCGATAGAAATGCAATCAAAAGTTAGTTTAAAGTAGAACTTTCACTTTCAATTTGCTCCAACCGGCATTTCTGCCGCCATTTTATTTTTTCGAGCTTGATCCTGCTCGACCAATCACCTCCCTCGCATGTTGTTATGGAAATGACACACTATTCCCTTGACATTGGTTGTGAAAAAAAGAGAAAAAGAGCTTGGCGCAGGGCATTTTTTTCAGAAAAGTTGAACTTTCTTTAACTTAAAAAGACTGCAGAAGAAGATTCCGGCGCTGGTGTTTAAAAAAGCGCTCAAGACGTTTTTTGAAATCACGGTTTACTCTATAGGAATAAAATGTAAATCAGATGCTAGCAGCTTCGAAATAGAAGTCAAGTCTGAACACGGCCTAAAGAGTACTTTCTGAAAGTGACAGGACTGATCTGTGGTCCATATAGCAGCATAACCAATCTTTGGACGCATAATTCTTGCTGGTTGGTAGGGGATCAAATACTTATTTCACTGACTGAAATGCAAATCAATTTATAACCTTTATATATTTTTCGGTTTCTATCAGTTAAAACAAACCTACCATAAAAAATATAGACTATTCATTTCTTTGTAAAATCAGAATAATGATTTCCCTCCCTGTATATGTTTATTTTAAAACAAGTTCATACATTCACTCTGAAAAACTTGCTTTCTAGACTCTCGGATCTTTACTGAATGAAAGCGGTCTGAAAATATAAGCTGTTTTATGACACATAGGAACCGAATCTGATGTATGAGTCATAAACCTGATAGAGTGACACGCACACGTGCGAACATTCACACAGCCGCTGGAGAACAACCCCTCAGGCACAGGTCATAAATCAGTTGACATGCATCCGAAACCTGCTGTTTCCTTAATTACTGCTTCTATTAACTGATGTAATTAATCCATCATTATTTCACTCACGCACTATAACTGCACTCGCACACCTGTGTAGATGAACCCTGCCGTTTTCATTTCACTGTATAAAATAATTACTTTTAAAATAAGACAAAGAGCCATAAATAGATAGACCGGGAAACAATGTGCTTCCAGAATCCATAAATACACTATACACAAGCACTGTCCCTTTCTACATTCAGCCCCAAATCCCCTCACTCGCAGTGCAGACTCGGAAAATGAATTCTTAGAAACAGTTCAGATAATAGAGGGTGGGCTGCTGATAACATTACGGGGGGCTGTGGGCCGGACACTGAGTATCAACGTTGCTCGGGTGAATGTTAATATCGCTAGCGTCTCGACACTCGACTGGGTTAATGGCCCCACTGACTCTCCTCAATGCTTTTGAACAACCAACAGGTTTGGATCGATTGGTGGCGGTCAGGTGGGGCGTGCTTTAAAACCCTGGCAGTCACCGGTGAGTCACTTCTCGCTTCCAATTCACGCTGAAGAACTGACAAAATATTTTTCTTCTGCAGAATCAAAGGCGGTATATTCGAAAACATTGGAGGATTGTTTGGAGTTTGCCTCACCAGTCAACCCTTAAAGTTTGTGTTTATGTACAACTTTTTCTTACTTAACCTGACAAGGTCCCTCATCACACATGAACAGATGCTTTCTAGCACATCACAAAGTATCATAGGTTCTCTTAAATTTGCATTGTTATTCAGTTTATGGGAGTTATTTTTAAGTAATTCTTTAAAAGTTTCTTTAATTTATTGCCAATATTGGGAGCTGCAATACAAGGCAAGGAGATTTTTATTCATTTAAAGTGTTGCTTAAACTGTTACCACAGTTTTTTAGCTGTCCTCTCACACTCACAGAAACCTTTTTTTGCTGGCTGATTCCCACATTGTATACTGTCAAAAACATTTTTACATGTTTTTAAAATGTAATCTACATGTTTTATGTAAAATAACATAAAAACACGTACATTTTATTACACTAGCATGTTATTTTATGTTTTTTATTCAACTGCCAGAATATTACTGTTTTTTAAAGATCTAAAGTATGAAATTTTGGGAAATCTAGTGGTGAGGTTGTGAATTGCAACCAACAGCTCCCTCCACCCTTTCACCCTCAAAGCACTATGGTGGCTGATACAAGACGTTTTCGCTTCTTGCTGAAGGAGATGACCTTTTTACGAAACCCGCTCTGCAGAGCAGTTTGTCTGTTTAGGGCTACTGTAGAAACAACATGGCAAATGAGACCAGGTTGGGCAAATACCATGTAAAACCTGAAATACATTTTTCCGACTTTTATGCCGATATTGTCGTCAGTTGTTGCACATTGTTGCAGAACATAGAGTCGATTTTTTATCTGTAGACTGTGGTCGGAGGATGTCAAAACATGTTTGTTATTTTGGACTGAATTTACAACACATTCCATGTGTGTCTACACAGTATCACATTTAAACATGCATCTATGGATACTCAATGTCAAGTATCATCGTTTTGGTGATATATGTTTAGTTGATCATGCATCTCCTTGCATGTTTGTTGCGATAAAAAAGTCATCAAGTGCATGATTCAGATTTTATAAGTCTTTTTATTGTATTTCAGCCATTAGGGGACCCTCGGTGTACAGTATGTAGATAGTAATAGCTCATACTTATCATTATGTAACCACTTTATACACCTCTGAAGACATAATTATGTATAGAACATGACATTTCTGTCAGTAGATCCTCCTAAATATTACACACAGCACCTTAAGCGTGTCTTTTTCAGTGTATGTGGATCGTTGTGGGGGGACACAATCATGGATATACCACACACACAAATCTAAATAACAAATAAAACCAGATCTAAAAAAAGACAGGAGAGATCCATTATGTCTCCTATATTATAATCTCTTGCACAAAACTATTCCTGTACTTGTAAAACTCTCTATCCTCATGGCTGTTTAGCCAGAGCAAACGAATCGATACCAGATTCAGCCTTAAAACAGCTGTTTGTGTGTAAACGAGGATGAAAACATGCAAACATCAACTGGTAAAGCTCACCGCTCAACAATCTGAACAGATTGGATCATGACCAGAACCATTTCTGGTGAGGAAGGTAATATTGATTTTCTCTCCCTTTGTTTTCTCATTCTTTATTTTGAGTTTAATTTGTTTGAGTGCCTTTCAGTTTCTTCTCTAGACAGTGTTAATTATCTTTTTGCTGCTGAACAATAAATCTTGTAAGACTTATTTATTTGTATTCTCTAATTTCTATTTATTAATTTTACAAAAGTGGACTGGGTTGACTATTTGTTCTATTTCTTTACACTTGCACAGGCAGCATAGACATCACATTGGAGGCTGCACATATGCAATAAGAACATGTTAATGCAGTCTTTTTAATATGTTCCAGAGGAGACATAAATGTATTTATTTAAGAATCACAATCCTGTTTCCTAAATCTCTTGTTACTTGATAATCCTTTCAGTCTTAATAACACTGCATGTCAGTTACCTTTTTAATAGGCTTTTGCACCTGTTTATAAAGCAGTATACATCAACAGAAACTCTGAATAAAAATAGAATCAGAATTAGGACTTAATGCTGACTAGAACCTGCTCACTGTGGACCAAGAGACACTTTAGGCCAGAAATACACTTTCAAAAAACATTTGTTAGTTATTAATACATTGTTTGTGCTAGGCTATTTAACACACTATGTGTCATTTTTAGGATTGGGTATTATTAGAATTTTAGTGATTCCAATTTGCAATTCTGTTTTTTATTCGATTCCACAGTTATATATCAACTTGTATTTACATGTAGACTCCTTATTGACTGGTTCGCAAAAAATAGGGTATATATTTATGAGCACCGTTTTGTATATATAAACACATAGCAAGCATTTTTTGTCAACCATGCAACCATGTTTTGATGTATTACAATTTGTAGCATCATGGTTAAACTGTACTTACTCTAATGAAACTATGGTACATATGTGGTCGTTGTGCTTTACTGCAGATACTATAGTTAAACTATGCTTAGTAAAAATATATTTAATTTTCATAAGGCTTTTATTGAGATATCTGCAGATCACAAGTTAACACATGCACATTTCTGAAAACATGCACACAGGAACTGATAAGAGGAATCAAAAATAAAATTTCAAAGTATCCTATTCTTTTCAATTCCGATCCGATTCCTATCCTTTCGATTCCCAACCCATGTCACTGATATTGTGCTAAATAAATAAAAGGGACAACACAGGTTGAGTTATAAGTAACACAAAATATGTTGTCCCAGAAATAACAGAGATGTGTTCAGTCAACCTGATCTCATGTATTAAGCAATACTGAAGCCCTACCCTCACCTGCCCATAACCCTAACGTTGAGAAAGCAAATCGCACTAAAGGGTACAAATGAGATTTACGAATTAGCCAAAATTAGCCGCACTGTAAAATAGTTAAGTCTTTGCCTTGAGATTGTGTTGTTTACACATTTTCATCAACACATTTTGCTTAAAAATGTTTTTTTATATTTTTTTATGCTTTTTCACATTTTGCAAATGCTTATACCTAATAACACGGATTTTGTTGTTTTAACACATAGAATACAGGTTTCACCCCTCTTCTCTTTTCTAATTTTGTTGTTATTTTAAAACCAGTGACCCACATTTTACCACTTAATTTACTCCTAAAAAAATGCAGGTAGTGATAACATCTAAAAGTATTTGCTTGAAATCTACGCAGTATAGGCAGAACTTTACTGTCCCTCTGCTCAATACACTACCATGTTCAGTCTTTTTCTTTATGCATAATTACTTCAATTAGCCATGTCTACATGCATCTCAGCTGCTGGTGCTCAAATACAGTTCTGAAGCTGAAAAGTAATTATGAGATGTGGGCCTCAATCAACCCTCAGACTGTTGTATTTAATTAAAGTGGTAATGATTGGTAATGACTTTGCTGATGGATTCATTGAGGGATGTAGGAGGTTGAAAACAGCATTCAGGCCAGTCACAAAAACATTTTTTTGCCTGCATCTCTCTTTCCTCGAAAATTCATTTTTACATATTTCAATCTTTGCTGTATCTTTCTTTTGGGTTAGCTGTTTTATCTTGTTCTTTGCAAAGTTCAGTGACATTGCTCATGGTGTAAGTCTACAGTAACAATGTCTACAGTAACAGTTGTGTTGAAGACAGCTCTTTTCTGGTATGTAACCTCTCTGCTCAATCCATTACTGCTCGATTCAAACCTGTGACCAAGCTACCATCCCAGTCAACACCAACACCTCTGGGTTAACCAACTAGAATGCATTGCTTGGAAATATAAAATGTGTATGCGTAAGGTTTTAACATACTCTCACTAGAGGCTAGTTTCATCCTACAAAATGCTTATGGGGACTACAAACAAGTTCTTCCCACTCTAGAATGCTATTTCTCTCTTTCTATGCGTGAGGGCGCATCAGAGAGCGGAAAATCCGAAATCTCATTTATTCAATTCCAGTAGCGCATTTCTGGATGACAAGCTTTATTAAGAACCCACAGCTATGTCACACGATCAACACACATTGCTATTTCTATCCACAGTAGAACTTTGGTTAAGCAGATAAACTTTGTTTTAATGGTAAAATCATATGCTTTAAAGGAATGAACTCCTTTAAATTAATTAAATTAATTAAAATCACAATTTTAACCTGAGCTTTTGTTATATAAGAGGGAATAGTATTCACGCGAACATCATGTAAGTGTTAAAACTGAAAACGCTGTTGTTACTGATATTTCATCTGTTATTGACACCAGGCCCAGCGAACGCCATGTTCTGGAATGCAGACATTGATAGGTTGAAGTGACTACTTCTCTTGCCCCGCCCACTGGTTCTGAAGTTACACAGGTGGCACGGAACCAGATAGATCGAGCAAGCTATAAACATACATGCCGTTAAAGATAGCTAAATATTGTGCCACCCCTGGTTGTTGAAGAATACAGTTGCTGCATAACCTTCCTACTGATTCCGATATAAGAAATGCGGGGTTAAAGTATATTTTTGAAGACGTTCCAGCTCATGTGGGAAAAACATGGAGTGTGTGTGTTTGTTTCATTTCTCCGAGGATTCCTTCGTGAACAAGGCAGAGATCGACACTGGGTTTGTTGATTTACTAAAATTAAAAAGCAGTGCTGTGTCGTGAGTATTGGATCCGATAAGAATCGCGCAGCAATCTTATGTGGGTTAAACATTTTTGTACTATGCACCATTATTGCTTCGTTAGAGATCGCTTGATGTGCCCTGAGCACTATTCGCATGAGATTAGTATTCCCTGGGAACCTCTTGTCATTTGTAATACTTGCAGGGGTTGTCTGTGATCTTAAGCCAGTGCGAATCGGGATATCTGTGATTTGGCGGGCTCAAATATAATTTTTCAAGATTTTATCCACCGTTTGCGAATAATGGAGGCTGTGTTTTGGTATTATTTCAGGTGCTGGGTGATATCCATAAGTTACCGCGTGTCTCCCATTTGTTTATTAACATGGAAACTCTCGTAACATTTGAGACCCGCGATTGCAGTGATCTTTTGTTTTGTTCGGGCACTGGTCTCAAATGCTGACAGGTATGGTTATATATCATTAAACACCATACAACTATAGGCTATACAAACTATAAGCGCAAAGCCTTGCCATCACATCCCAAGTAAATTTGAGTAAAATTATCCCTTGCGAATGCGTCACATTTAATACTGATGTGCGGAGGTCATTTATAAATCACAGGAGGTCTCCAGATAATACTAATGCCGTGCGAAACTTTGAATGGTGCTAGTGTGTAACCTAACTCCAACTACGGAAACTGCTATCCAATCAAAGCAGTTGGCATTTGAGCGTTTGTAGAGCTGACCTCATAAACAGTGTAGAAAATAGATTCTTGATTTTTATGTTTTTGAATGTAAAAATGACGTGAACGTCATATCTAGACCTCATACAACATTAAAAACAATAAAGAAGGCCAGTTCATGAGACCTTTAATTTCCAAGCTCCTGTTTGCTGTGTCTTGCTGGTCACTGGAGGGGTCAGATAAAAAAGGCAGATGATGTTAATGATATTAAGGAAAAACAGTGTGTACGTGTGTGTGAGAGTTGTGTGCATAGCATCTTTATCCAGGCTGTAAGAGCACAAACATCATGGGTAGAATCAATTAGCCATCAGTGTAAGATTAAGTGAAGGTGAGAATCAGTGTGTCCTGTTATCTTTAGTCCCACACAGTGTAACTTTATGAGACCATGCTGAACATTGCACTGTAGGCAATGCCCCTAACATCGGCCATTGTTTAAAAAAATCAGTGATGTTCTAAATGGGACTCATTGCCACAAGGCAAAATTGAAGGGCAAGTCCTTCAACTGGTAATGTCTTATAAAAATGCGCCTTCCCCATTGGGTGCTTTAGAGCGCTTTAATAGTTTTTTATATAAGACATATAGACCATTTTAACGGCAGCAACATAAACAAACGTTTTGTGGCCCAAAAGTAACTTCTGGTAAACCAATAGTAGGCCTATCAATAACTGAATAACTGTTGAGCAGTTTTAATTTAATTGAATACAATTACTAAACAACAAAATATTAATACAAATTAATCTTAATATAAATTTAATTAAATTCATATATTAATAGCCACTAGCCAGACCGATTACAAACACAGACCAGAAGTTAACTTTGGGCTAGGCGCTTGCGTCATTATCTGTAATCATGCAACAATTCTTGTTGTTTTAGAGTTCATTTTTCAATTCATATAAATTTGCCAGAATTTAGAAGCCTAGAGAATGGTCTGAAATTTCAATGACATTTTTTAATATTACATTAAAAAAACTATTAAAATATATTGAAATAACAATACCCAAAGAAAGCAGAACACTTACATATTGTACTTTGATTAAATGATGCTTTGATTAAACCTGGTGTTAATTTGCTGTGTTTGAATACACTACAACCAAAAACAAACATAGCCCTGATGTTTGAACACATCTCAACCAATTAAGTAGTTTATATATATGCAGTTAGATTCCACCATCAGACAGATAAAGCAAAGTAAAATGTTTTGTGACGTTTGTCTTGCTTTTCCATCTGGTGACATTGAGAACCGCTCTATGCGGGGAATACAAAGTGCGTGCTGGGACTTGACAGTCAAGTTGTGAAAACAGTGTCACTTAACAGACCTCTGGCAAGCCCCTAAAAGCACTAGAGAGATAAATCATGATGCTCACAAAAACACATAAACACTCTAGCTCTGTTTGAACCAATTCTTATAAACTTTGCCTGCTATTGCTATAAATATTATAAAAATGGGATTATTAATAATATCAGCCCTATCATTTAAGCCTGTATTTCATATTTTACCCCATATCCTCTTTGACGCTTTAAAGTGGCCTGCTTACATTTAGGTCTTGCTGGCCGTTAAACATGATTAGCAGCGCTACATAAAATCAGTATGTGACAGCCTTAAATTCAATCTAAAATACGCCTTTCTCTCTTCCAGCTTCAATTCACGCGAAATAGTCTATATTTACAGAAAATGTTAGTAAATAATCATTTTATAATTGTATTAAAACATCTGTGGGAAGGATTTTTTGGTTACACTACAGTGTGTTTTAAAATCAGCAAATTTACAAACATATTAAGAAAATAATATGTTCTGTCTTAAACACACAAAGGTACTTATTTAATAAAGAACATCCATCAGCATAATCATTTACACAGATTATACAAACAAATGATTTACAAGTGCTAAAAAGCACATGTAATGGAGCTCAGGCCTAAATTAATAAAGATACCCTTTTTTGTAGAAAACCAAAACAATTTAGGATTACACACAAACATGTGCACTAACATCTTGAAATCATGTCATACAGTAGCCTATTCACTTCTGAACATTTTTTGTGATGTTTTGGCCGAAGAACACTCTGGTTTATAAACTCCCCTATTTTTGTTTCCCCATCATTTTTTTCAAACTCAATTACTTTGAATACACTTCAATGATGCCATTTTACTTTCTGTTAATTTGTGAAGTAGATACGAAGACAGGTGTGTTTACTTTGTCACATAGTTGTTTACCATAGGATTGTGGGTTGGTGCTCTTGGAAGAATCGTATGTTGACATTTCTGAAAATAGCTATTGCGTGTCTATTGGATGTTTAGTGCTTCTGCAAAAGCACTTTTAAAAACTATCACCTCCTATTCAGTAGCAACACTTTCACTATGATTGCCAAAAAGCCTCCTAGAATACTTTACACTATTCTACTCTACAGAATACAATACACTACCTTGTTCCCTCTGTTCTGAAACATGAAATCTCACACCAACTACAACATGTTTTGCTGGTGTCTCTACAAACCCAGACGCAAGTGTTACATCTACAATGTAATCCCATCTATTTTTAACATTCTTGTTATTATTTATTTTTTAAGGACAAGTGTGTGAAATTGAATGGAACCCACTACATTTACAATCTGTTTGGGCGAGCTGAGCCAGACATAATAACAACGGCTCAACCAATGGTGTGGGCTTGGTAACTGTTTGTCC
Organism: Triplophysa dalaica; assembly: GCF_015846415.1. Lineage (NCBI taxonomy): Eukaryota > Metazoa > Chordata > Actinopteri > Cypriniformes > Nemacheilidae > Triplophysa > Triplophysa dalaica. The sequence goes on from NC_079545.1 coordinate 21,350,895, forward strand.
TACCAATTGAAGACGAAGTTCATGTTGGTGTCACTAGTCGTGCAGACATTACACATACATTTAAAATGCATTGATTTGAATACATTTGAATTTATGCAAGGCATATGACCTTCAATAAATGCTTTTAAATGCTTATGCAATGATCTTAGAAATATTTTGAATTCTGATTCAGCACATCACAGAATGACAGAAACAAATAGGTTGCAGGTAAAACACAAACATGCGTCCTCATAAACACAACGCTGCAACATACACTGACCAATGCAACAACGCATTAAAGAACACAAAAGTAACCAAGAGAGCAAGAAAACTTCACTTGTTTCTTTATGTCATCTTTTAAGACAGTTAAAGTGAGGAGAAACCTCTCCAAAAATGAAATAGGAGAAGAAAGACACAAAGAAAGATGAAGACCTTTCTTTACCGTATATACAGAGATGCTTTAGTTGTTGTTCTTCATTAAAATCACCCTGAGGGTTCAAAAGCCCTGCTAGAAATTTAAGTATTACAGTTAAAACATGATGAGAAAAGCCGATGCATGTCTCAATGATATGCTGAGCAGTCATCTTTTAACAGCATATTACGTAAAAAAATATTAAGCATTGGTTTTTCTTTTGTATTTCCTTCAACGCGTTATAATAATGCTGATTTTAGTTTGATTGAGCAATCATTTGGATTCCAGTCACAGGAATCCCTTAATCAGATGTATTATACAGTCCTATACCATTGTTTTAACAAAATCTCTGGTTCAGAACGCAGCAGCACGCCTCGTCTTCCAACTCCACTTCCAACTCCACTGGCTGCCGGTTGAAGCCCGTATCAGATTCAAGTCACTAATTCTTGCCTACAGGACTATCACTGGATCCGCATCGGCATACTTTGACACCCTCATACACACCTACTCCCCATCAAGAACCCTGTATTCAGCAAACCAGTGGCTTCCTGTTTGCCGTCTCATAAGGACAGTAAATCGCTTTCCCACTCATTCTCATTCACAACTCCTTTCTGGTGGAACATTCTTCCTAACTCGGTCCAGTCAACCACATCGCTTGTTGCTCCCTGAACTCCCTGTGGGTCTCTTTGGATAAAAGCATCAGCTAATTGACTTAATGTAAATGTAAATAATTCTCGGATATTAAAGGGATACTCGATCCAAAACAGGAAAACTCTGTCATTCTTTAATCACCCTCAAATTGTTCCAAAGCTGTCTTAATTTCATTGTTCTGCTAAACAAAAAAGGAAGATATCCCATATTACATATTTTCCCATGGCATTCGGGGGACAATCTGCTCGGTTACTGACATTCTTCCAAATGTCTTCCTTTGTGTTTAGCAGGATTTTCTTTTTTTGGCGAACTATCACTTTAAATGTGACCTATTTTGTGTTGTATCTGTGATAAGGATTGGTATTGTTAAGATTTTATGCCGGTACATATCCATACTGTTATCGATACTATGCTCTATAATTTGATGTAAAGACTAGTGAAATGTGAAAAGATGTTAAACATTTTTTGTTTCTTTATTACAGCTGAGCTTTAAAACTGCAGTTTACAAATGCTTGAGAGAAAGCAGAAATTGCCACATAACAAATCATTTGTGTGTGTGTTCCTTAGCATACCAATTACGGCACTTATAATGGGCACAGGAGCACATCATAATGTAATTCAACATATTTATTTTACATCACTATGGTAATTTGGCTGGTAGACCGTATTTCTTCTTTCCTTTCTGGTTTTAGGTCTAAGTAAATTTAAGTACTATTTTCTAGCAAGTAATACTTTTTTAAATATTATGTACTGTTTTTATCTTTTTACTAGCACGTTTTACTTCAATTTATTAAAGTAAGTAAATATACTCTGTGGCCGAATTATTAAAAATAATGTTTTAAATTGTTCTAAAATAAAGGACTTTTATTTTGACGGGTTGCCGCAAAGGGGTGTTTGATGGAAGCTTTCTCGTTGTGAAATGCGGCCGCTGAAAGCTCCACAAGCGAAACCATGCCAGTCTTTCACTCATAAACACGCAAAAGAAGCAGATTACAAATTCATAACGGAAATCATATGGCCCTTGATATCACACATACGTCGATCAAACTTCGGCCTTTCGGACATCATTCAGGGATGGAAAATGACAGGCAGAAGCCTCTAATTCGCCATTTACCACCCAAATACACTGAGATGAAACAACGCAAGTATCGATGACAGTATCGTTGATCATGAAGCTTATAGATACTTTGGTATCGACCCAATTATGTTCCGGTCCAAAAAAGTACCGGTTCTCGGTACCCATACCTACCCGCGATCCTTTAAAAAAATTACTTATTGCTACATTGAGTGCAACTGGCTAATGGTGGCTGGACAATTTGCAAATTATAATAAAGTGGTGTTTAGTTGAGGATTGCAGTCAGAAAGGATGCAATTATGGAAGCCCATTAAGGTCAGAGATTATGTTTTATTTGTCAGCCCTCTGTTATATTTACTAATGTACTAACAGAGAGAGCTGTGAATTATAGCTGTGTTTAGATACACCTGTCTGTTTAGAAATGTTTAATGAGACCAAAAACAACGAGTTGCAAATTATTTGCATTTTTAAATTTACATTCTTAAAAAGGTTTGCTTAAAAATTGTATTCATGTCGTCACTTATTCACCCTCATGTTGTAAGAATTGAAGAACAGAAACTGACTGAAGGTTTAAAACCCAATACTGGAGCTTTTAATGAAAAAAAACAAGTAAACTCCAAAGTACAACGAAAGTAAGACAAAAATGTACCGAATACCAAAAACTAGAGCTAAAGATCAAAACACTAAACTTGGAGTAAGATAGGAGTCTAAAACCAGTTATGTCCTCAAGGGGGTGAAGTATAAACAAGACTTAACAAAGAACAAATCAAACTTAGAGCAATATATACATAAATGGTGAGTACTGATTACGTAAATGGGTACAGGTGTGTGTGATTAGAAGTCTGGAGAGGTGCTTCTGGGAAATGTAGTTTGGGGAGAGACTTGTGAGTTTGTGACACATGTATATCTTGCTCTGTGGAACACAAAAGGAGATATTGTGATAAAAGTCATGGTGTTGTGTCTATTGAAATGGAAGTCAGTAGGCTTCAACATTCTTGAAAATAACTTATTTTGTGTTCTGCAGAAGAAAGTCATACAGGTTTAGAATGACATAAGGGTGAGAAAATTATAAATTTTCTTTGGGGTAATTATCCCTTTAGTATAGTGTCTAGTGGGCTTTGCATGAGAAAGGCCGATTGTGGGTGCATGCACTCATGCGTGAGTGTTGAAGACTAAATGAAGTTGCCTCAGAATTTAACAACTGCCGCCTGCTACTCAATCGATGCTAATATAGGTGCACAGGGAAAGTTTCATTATTGGACGAACACATTTCTATGCCCCATGTACCAAATGTTACGGTCAATGTTCCCAGATAACAAATACTATACTACAGTATATGTTAAATGCCGAAAGGAATTTTGTCAACTGAAGTGTACTCACATATTGGTGGTCTCAGAGCACAGAGAAATAAAAAAAGCTACAAAAAAAAATTTGACTGATTTAAAATTTATTTAAAAATTTATTTAAAATTTTACACATAAAAATTGTTGCTTTTATAACAGAATCCCCATACTATGTATCCGCTGTATATACTAGCATTTTATGTTCCGTATATGTTTAATTCCTGTATTCATTGTATGTTTTGTATGACTCTCACTGGAACACATGCAGTGCCTGCAGTGATGCGGACGTATATTAGACTATTAGATGGGAAGAAGGAGGCCCTAAGTCACCTGCTATTAACATGACTCAGAGAGGCTCCAGCATGCAACAGTCCACTCTGTTTGTTCTGGCTGGGGTTATAAACCTGTCAGCACCTCTCCACAGTATACTTCCCAATAAAACCAATTTATGGTCCTCTCCCCTCTTCTTGCCACAACATCCAATGTTACTCTAATGACTGTAACAATTGTAATTCACATCTGTAGTTTAACACATCTAATGTGTGTGTACATTTGCATTGTGTTAAATATTATGCAAGGCTTATAAAGTCTGGCTGTTGTTTTCTTTTCTGTTCTACCAAAGGCCAGTGTGATCAGACAGTAAACAGAGCTCAGTAACAGCACACAACGGGAATAAAAAGCAAAATGAAAATGCATGGATAATATTCCTATCTATCTCCAGGTGTGCTATTTGGTCCATCGGTATTTTCAATTCTTAGTTTTTCCGTATTTTTATGTTAACAGGAAAGGGCTCTGGATATATCGGTCTGTCAAAGAACAGTAAGCAGATGCACTTTAGAAATGTCCTTATTACAAAAATTATTCTTTCTCTCGTTCACTCACACTTTCCTTGTCTCTCTTTCCCATTGTCTTTTTCTCTTCAAATTGCCCAAAGCCTTTAAACAGCATGCAGTGGTACACTGGTGTGAAGGCATCAGCTCAGGTCAGGTGTGTGTGTGAATAAATAGCTGACTCTGTTCTACTGGAGGTAAAATGAGGTTATGGCCATCCAATAAACTTTGCAACAAGGTTAGAGTCACTGAATTCTCATCCCAGTATCAGTGTGTATAGGACCTACAGATACAGTATATTATATTTTAGCAAATAAAGGTACATATATTTTGGATATGTGAATAGTATCGAACAGTGGCGGAGCCAGAGGGCTAGTTGGGGTGGCAATTGCCACCCCAGACGAAGTCCTTGTCACCCCTGTTGCCACCCCGCTGAAAACATAAGACTGTTAGATTTTTACGAACATTTCCCAAATCTCCCAGCAGACGTGAATGCATCCTTACGCAGCACGCACAAGCGTGCAGCCGCAGCGTGCTTGTTGCTGCTACACTTTTCATTGGTTAAGCTGACACGCAGCACCTTCGTGACGTGCTCAAAACGGCTCCAAAACTACGCCGACAGCACACGGGACAGATGAAGAACATTTTGCTGGTATGTACGGCTTTTATTGGTATTAAATTAAACGAAGTAGTGTTTTATCGGGAAGTAAGGGAGACGTTGCACTTTAGTGCTTAGCATTAATACTTCATGAGCATTACTAGTCGTGAAACTGACTGACTAATACTGTCACGCCTGCGTGAATATGCTTAAAACATGTCGTTAGCAAAAGTTCAGCAACAATCACAGACATTAGGTAGACTTATTCATATTGGCACGTGTAATGCAGCACTAAGCTTAGTATAACAGACCGTTGTCATGAAAAACAGAGCGTTGCCATGGACGCAGGATTCTAACCGTAGAGACCGAACGGACAATTTTCTTTAGCGGAAGCAATATAAATAGTTTTTAAATCAATAAACTCCCTTTTAAATCAATATGTTGTGTCAAATTATTTATTTATTTGGTAGGTAGCCATGTAATCAGAGGGATAATGTATAGCGAGGCGGTTATGACGTTTAATGTTCTTTGTAGAGCTGCACGATTAATGGTTCAAAGATCCTGATCTCGATTCGAACACCCACGCGATCTCATTAATGAAAATCAACGATTCTCGTGTGTCTATTAATTTAGTTAAAAAACCTTCAGTAAAGTTAAAAATGATTGTTATAAGGTATGTAACGACGTCACAAACAGTCTTTTCAAAACACACACTATCATTATTTCTGTGACATGATCACAGAAGTACTGGGATTAAAGCAGTGAGTTGCCGACTCACAAGCATATGACGTGTTTACAAGCTCCTACTCTGCCCAAATTAATTTCACACCAAAAAACAGACCAACGTATAAAGTAAATACAGCCAGACAACAAAACTGTTCTTGAGTGTCAGGATTGTGATACATTGTTCTGATTATGCTTCACATCTTAACTGGAAATGTTAGTAACGAAACTAACGATTGTAGTTTGTAGCGCGGACAAATCGGAGTGAGCGCTTATATCCGTCATTATGGTAAAACATGTTATCAGAGCGCCTATTACTCTATTAAAGCTAATAGAGAAGCTGCGCTATTAGAGCTTTCGTCAAGTTGCCCATCATTTCATGTTTTCAGGTTATTTTAAACTGTTTACAGGGGAGAATTCTGCGTTATGTTTATCAGTAGTGTCTTTCTGTAAAGACCCCTTCAAGCGGTCTGTATATATCAGGCAAATGTATTTCCCGTTTGAATAACTGATGTTTATGTTCCTTAGATTTAGAGAATTAAAACAGCAATAAAACAGCAATTCAATAATTCATAAACGCTTCTCAGCTTGTTTTGTAGCTTGTAATCATGAACAATATAATACTATCTGAAAGTAATAATCTAGATCAAGAAACATCAAGGGGCAATAATCCGCAGCAATGATTTTGTTATAATCTTGCAGTCCCATAGAATGAATATATGTTTTATCAAACATGTAAGATGCTCTGATCCACATCACTTAAAAGACACCTCTGGTGCTGCTTTGCTCCTGTTTAAATTAAGCAAGTTATCATGGTTAAACTATTTTTTCAACATTTTCATTATTTATATTTTATAATGTATTTAATCCAAATACATTCAGAATTAAATTAATGCCATTAAGTTGTGCAGCTGTTTTGTATACTGTACATATGTCACAGGTCAGGGTTAGACACACATTTTCTGCCGTGGTCTGTGGACCCCCTGAAATTGCCTTGGCCACCCCCTTGCCACCCCATAAATTAAACTCTAGCTCCGCCACTGGTATCGAATGAAGGCTTACATTTATCCTGGAGTGGTAGGGGTTTGGCTGTACCACATATATTCTAGTGTTGTTGTACAATATAAAAATACTAATGTACTTCTTAACAATAGCACAATATTTGTTCTTGCACTATTCATGCATTATGTAATGAAATGCAATGTCCAAACGCATATGTGGGAGGATTGTATGGATACTGCATGCCAAATGAGGTTGAGTTATTTTAGATTTGATCACTGTATGTAGATTACTGCTCGTTAATATGGCAAGACAGGGGTTTTGAACACCATCTGAGCAGGAATAAGATCCAGTGGAGAGAGCAGAGAACATGTACTGATATGTGAGGATGGGGAGACTGAATATCGACCTATCAACTGCTTCCTGGATGAGCTGCAGAGGTTCTATTGCTGTTGAGAGTCTGGCCAGGATTGAGTTACTGTAACATAGACTTGATTCTGAACCAGAATTTTGAAAGCTTCTTTCGCGAGAAATGGCCTTACCTGGTGAAAAGTCACCTAATTCACCCAAATCTTTTTTCATGTCTGCAATCTGTGAGTGCTGTATCTTTCAGGGTTCAATAAGGAAACAATAAATGGAAGTCGTAAAATGTTATAAAGGTAGTTTGTATGACTCAAGCACTATGTTCTAAGTGTTCCATTGTAATTGCATGAAAGGTTGCACTCAACAGTTTTATTACGGCATCCTAACTTCAAGATGGTTGATCGCCTGTGGATTTGAGTGTTTTTTTGTTTTGATTATAATTTTTCGATATACTTATATTATGATTGTGCTTTTCATTTTGTTATTTCTGTTTTGAGACTCCCGTGTAATCAGACAGCACCGGGCCGTAAAGGCTTAATTGGTAGTGCGTCCGTATCTCTACGACATTTAACTTGCATTGTCGCCTCATTTTGGGCTTTTGGGCCGGTATGAGGTAGGACGCTGAATACAGCTGAGTATACTGTCAACTGACGTGGTCATTTACTGAATGATTGCTTTTTTTCGTCCTTTTCGTTTAACACATTGAGTAAGTGATTAATATTTGCATTGGATTTATTAACCCCTCCATTCTGTTTTTTCCTAGTTACAATCAAGACTGAGTGTGCTGACAGGGAGGCTAGTTACGTGGGTGATGCACACGATTGTGAGTTTGGAGCACCAGGTTGTTAGCACCTCTTACTGTCATGATCCTGCCTCTACTGGTCATGATTTTCAAGTCTTGTGGCAGGATCATGACATACCCATGTGTTTTATGTGGAAAAATGGCATGGCATTGTTTGATTTTGTAATGCCGTGCTCTCTCTCCGGTGTCACGTCCTCTAGCCCCGCCCCTTGTGATCCGTTAGCACCACATTAGTGTTTCATCCTGTTCATTGTTTGTTAATGCCATTGCTGCATCCCTGTTCGTGTCTTCTAAAAGTTTCTGTGTTCCTGTTTGGACTGCCATCAAGGAAGAAGAAGAAGAATACCAACAGAAACAGAAGTGGCCATTGCCCCAACAGGGCTTGGACATTAACAACATAAGGACAACAAAATCCACAAGTGCAGTAAAAACTGGTCTCAGATAGCCCAGAGTACCCCATAGAAAGATTAGAAAATAAATAGAAGTCAGACTTATTACTTATCGGTCAGGTGTGGACAGAAGAGATTCTTAAAGATGGCTACAGAATCTTCTGATCTTGTAGCAGTGGGAAGATCATTCCACAAATGTGGAACAGATCCAGAGAAGGTATGTGAGAGGGATGTTTTACCTTTTTTGGATTGGCACCACAAGACGCTGTTCGTTTGCAGAGTGCAGGGATATGGCACGTACATGAGTCTGTATTAGCGAGTGAAGATATGGGGGTGCAGAACCAGTGGTGGTCTTGTAGATCAAGAGCACAGATTTGAATTTGATGCAAGCGACTATGGGGAGCCAATTTTACCTAATGAAGAGAGGAGTGACGTATGCTCTACGTGTGAATCTACAGTAACTGTTGGTGCTGGCAACATGATCCATGAAGTTTAGCTGATTATCAATAGCCACTCCCACGTTTCTGGCCATCTGGAAGGTGTTCCCTTTCTGTTGATCTCTAGACATTGTGTCGAGACTGAATGGGGTTTGAAATTGAGAACCTATCATCTCTGATTTTACTGCCATGGCATGGCATGCCAGTCTTCGCTACATACATACGGGTATAAAAGATAGATTGCGTGTCCATTCATTCATATTTTGTTCTGCGGGACCTGCGAGGCATTAAATTCTGAGCTATTATCTCCTCTGATATTTCTACTGGATTTCTACAATGCAGAGCAGCGTACTCGTCCTCTTGTGTGCATCCTCCTGCAAGGCATTTGGGTAGCAGACCTAGGTGTCTATTAGAGCAATTTCCTAAAAGAGATGAAATTTCTTACAGTGTGCAAGTGCCTCCAGGCATGTCTCATCGCTGTTATCTTTGATGCGGCTGCCTCGTCCTCAAACCTGACAGGTACAATGCCCGCAAAACAGTGCCAGACAAGAGCAAGCTCTCATCTCACATCTTGGTATGGATCTAGAGTCTCTCACCATGATTGTGCGCCTTACCAACGAGAGCGTCCAGTTAGAGCTGCGCTGCCTGACACTCTTCAGGCAGCAGCCAGTGTTCCCACTGAAACTTTTCAGAGGCTCCTGGGGAATATAGCATCCTCTGCAGCAGTCGTGCCGCTCGGATTAATGTAGTAGAATGTTAATAGTAGACCCCTTTTAGCATTGGTTCCGAGTCACGTTTCGTGGAGAGCGTGGCACACCAGCACAAGGGTTTTTTCCATCACACCTCACTGCCGTAACACTCTAGCCACTTGGACAGAAGTTTCCTTTTCCTGGGCTGGAGTTTCGTTTGGGCAGGTTTTGAGGAGCATAGTGGTGACGATAGATGCCTCCCTGCTTGGCTGGGGTACTGTGGGCAAAGGTCATGCAGTTTTGGGTCATGTATGCCTAGAAGTTGGGCCTCATCTCGTCCTGGTGTTCTTCCTGCGGGGACGATTCGCAGAGTTGTGCGTTTGGTGTCATCAAATTCCAAGGCTGAATCCCTCTTAGTGTTGTGTACAGTGTACGCCCTGTGCCTCTACTTCGCAGACATTTGCATAGCTGTGAGCTGGGCTACGGCAAACACTTCTGCGAGATTCTACAACCTTCGTGTAGAGCCGCATCTTCACGGTATCAACATGTATAGCCGGCTTGTCTTATACCTGCGAAGCGCCTTCTCCCCTTCATCAGGTAAGTCAGTGCGCTATTTCAGCTTCCCTACTCCTCCCACTGGGCAAAGTCCAAGCATCCCATTCATCACTTAGCACTTCTTTGGTTTACAAACTGGGCAGAACAGCCAGTATACCAAGCCCAGTATAGGTAGAGTTATCCCTCACAAGGTGAACCCCTATACCTGAGCTAGTGCTCCACGCGTTGTGACTCCCCCCTTGGGTCGTCCCTTCTGACATTTCCTCACTCTTGGTTTCCCTGTTGGTGAACCTGTGACATCCCCTCGGTGGACTCCACCGCTTCTGTGCACCCCTGTTTGGGGCCTGCGCTACTACTCCCATGAGATCTCCCCACTGGTGAGACCTTGTAGGTTTCCACGGTTGACCTCCCTACCGCAGAATGTGGTCTCCGTAGTGTTTTCCCTTCAGACGAGGGTGAAGCGCTTCCCAGTGTTCCTTACTGTGCCGCGCGCCTATCTTGTTTCTAGAGTAGGAAGGCCTCCGCCTGTACGATCATTTGGTTACCACTTCTCATCATTGACAAACTCTAACTGATGCCTTACTATACCACCGGAGGGTAGCGATTCGTGCTAGCGCTCACTTGTAACTCACCCAGGCCAGTCAGTGTTGCCTAGCTGGAAGTCGTGACGTGGCTCAGCACCAAGCCGTTTCGTATTGGTTGCAGTTTGCAACTTTACCACTAGATGCTGCTAAATTTCATACTCTGGACTTGTAACATGAAGGTGAGAAATTGTCATTTTTGAGTGTTTAAGTTTTATTTCTATAATACAACAACTCATTATGACAATATGTCTCATAGTAAAGCAGAAACAATCAGAAAAATGATGAAGTATTAGGAAAAGTCTAGATTTCTGTTTCTGCATATATATCATCATTCAGAACATGTACACAGGTGTTAACACTCATACAGAAACGATAAACTTTGTTAAACATGTTGTTGTTATTCATATTTATAATGTTTATTTTCAGGAAAAATGAACCTACAATGGCTAAATGAACCTACAATGGCTTAATAGTAATTTAATGCCATTACGTCTGAACTGTACAACTGTAATGCTTAATAAAGCATTTATTGAGAACTTTCTAACTGTCGACCAAATTTTCTACTTTACAGAGTCAACACATTGCTGTCTTCAAACACACAAACACTCACACATTTGAGGAATTGTGTTGATTTAACACGGCACCTCAATAAACCCAAATCCCATGTGTTTTTGAGAGCCTAAAGCTCTACAAACACCATTAATACTAAGCACACCTATCCAAAAAAAATAATCCTCCGTAACAGACACTTCAGTCAATAGCTCTGGGTCCACAGAGACCCGGAACTCATTTTGCCTCAAAGTGACTCACACATTCGCATCAATAGTCATTTTCTTAATAAATAATGAAATGATTGTTGATCGAAAGACTTTTCTTGTACACTAATAATCGCAATCGGCTATCTCTTTCTCTTGGCCTTTCTCATGCACAAATGCACCAGTGCTGATAAGGTACCTAAAACCTATGCTGTCAGATGCTGTTGGCTTAACCTTTATTGATGGAACTCCATATGTTGCTGAGTTTCTATCCTAACTCAGTTATTCAGACAAAAGCTTTCAACTATCCTTTTACATGTCCTTTCTTGGATAACCAAACTATGTGTGGATATCAAAAATATGCTTCAAAATTGTGTATGTACAACGTGCTTAGCATCAGTTAATATAAGTCAGTGTGTTTCATATTTCGTTCTTTGTGGATGCAGTGTGATGGCCATTTACTAAAAGGAGAAGCAATGTGACTGTTTATGATAGCATCAAAATGACATGATCATAACCTGACAGCACATCAATAAGCATTCATGCACAATGGTGTCACATCCACACCCACTGATGGATGAATAGACATGCTCAACTTTCCCCTTTGATATCATTCACTTTCCATTTGCAGTTCCTGGTGGTGTGTCGATCATGTGACAGACACTCTTCACTCTTTGCCAGCTGTGAAAAGCCTTTACTTTTCCAGAATTACAGCTCACATCCTTCAGGACCCCTGAAACACACACACACACATACTGTATATGCTCAACAGAATGACATTTGTGTTTGATTTGGGACTCAGGACAATTGACCTACAGGATTAAAATTGACTTACGCTGGTGTAACAGCTGATATATACTTATTCGTATCTTGGGAATAGTAGTTAAATACATTTTTTATCATGAGACAAAAACAAATGTTTACATTTATAGTTATTGATTTGCCGCCATATTTGATCTGTATATTGAGTTTATAATTAATGTTTTGAATCGTGCCATGTGTGCATCATCATATTGTTAAAATGTTGCCAATAGAGAGCCATATTCCAGGATCATAAACATGTCCATCAGGGACTGTTTTATTTCTACAGACATCTGACACTTATTAATAGATTTCACAGCACTTTTACAGTGAATGTTCAGCTAATGACTAGAAAAGCCCATCAGATGTTGTGATGAAAAGGATCGAAATAAGTCATGATGGACATATTCCTCTTGTTAAAGGAAAATGAAGTGTGCGCGAGCGAGAGAGAACGGATTGTGACAGGGGATGTGAAGGGGGGATGTCACCCCAGGAACATCAAACCCAGCTACTGTAGAGACAGATACTAACATTGACACAGGCATGCGTGCACACACACACGTCCGCGCACGCACACACACACACACACACACATGTATTTCTCTTTTTCTTAAAGGAACGATGAAGTCCAAGACATATCTTTGCCCGAGTGTAGTGTAGCAGTTGATCACATGACACCATTTGGTACCATAGTACAAATTGAGCTTTAGTAAATTAGTTCAACACATGATGTTTTATTAACAAAGTTCGGGAGGAGCACGAGAAGGCGAATAACCAACCCGGCTGGCTTTCTATAACTAATCTCACTAGTCATCCTACCAGCTTAGGAGAAAACCCTAATAAGATGCCTAACCTGCCTTCTCTCTACATTTTCGCTGCATACCTCCTCCACCCCGACTCCTCACCATCGGCCCATTTTTACTGGAGCTCGGAGCTCCCTCCCTGTGAAAGCATGTCAAATACGCATACAATCCGTCCCACTGCAAGGCGAACTCATGAAAACTGCAACCGTCTGTGCCTGGAAGATAAACATGTAAATATTATTTTTGAAGTGTATTTGTGATTGATTTCAGCTAATACAAAATAAAGATCGGTTAAGTAAAAAAATAAGACCTGTTTAATATCTCAATTATTTCTCCTTCACATCAATGACAGCAAATGGAAACTTTTGCTTAAGTCTGCTGTATTACAGGCATTTCCCCTGAGAAAAAAGATCCAGAAATCTAACAGATGTCTCCCTTTGAGTTCAGAAGAGATCTCAACAATGTCACAGACTGAGCTCAGATTTGTCAAGTCTTCAATCCAAAACCAGTGTTAGTGAAGATCAACTTTACGCAAATCCATTAGACCTCCACACTTATGTATATTTTACCAATCATCTCATTTATTCTTTTTTTATCTCTTCTAAGGAATTTTAGGAGAAACTTTCGGAATACTTAAATGAAACACAACTCCATTAAATCTCGTGTGCTATGAGAGAGCAATGCTCTGTGAACAATACAATTATCTTCTGAGCTGCCATGACACCTTCACTACATTATATTACAAGGTTATTAAAAAGTATTTGAAAACTGGGTTAGAAAAAAATTGTCTTGTCTTATGCAATGTAGATTCTCACGTAAGTCTATCTTGTTAAGACACTTCTGGCAAACAGAACAAATCTATTTAGATTTTCTTTGGACTGAAGAAAATGGCTGCACATTTTTCACACATATTTATATTATCTATTTTATTTATTCCTACTATTATTTAATGAAAACCCTTTCTGCTACATGAATCACTAGCATATGTTTATCAGGCTTCTGATTGTGGTATTTAGCCTATTTAAAAACTATACTCCGAAACTATTAATGTTATAAAATATTTGAGATTATCTGAAAGATGTTGTGGATTTCTTATGACTGTGCAATGTCCTAAATTCATTCATGTATATGCAGCACCTTTTTTGAGCGTTGTTTAGATTTTATATGTGATGGGTGATGTGGGGGTTCTGTAAACAAATCACTATCAACACAACATTCAAATGTGACAGAGCTTTAGATTTACTAATGCACCTCTCAATTGTTTCCTTTTGGAAACAGTCAGCGTGAAGATAAATAATGTATTTGTGTGTGCACGCGTGAGAGAGCTTAATAGATAAAGTGTGTATTCTTTCGGATGAGCCTGCTAAGATTGACTTAATTTATTTATTCTACAGAAACAGCCAGTCGGAACATTCTTAGAAGAAACCGACACTCAATCTAAAATAATAATAATGATAATAAAAAATCTGTCTCTTTCCAGCTCCCTCATGATGGTATTGATTGTTATGCTAATGTAAGTTCTCTCATTCACAGGCATCAGGCCTGCAAGAAATAAAAGGAGCTGGCATGGTAATAAAATCACTTTAATTTTCCTCTGACATTTCCTTTCCTCTCATCTTCCTAACAGCCACATCACAGAAACATGAACTAGGGCGAGGCAGAAATCCGACAGGGCCTTTATACTCACAACCTCTCTAACTGGAGTCACACTGACTGGATTCATTGTGAACACGAAAAGGTTACAAAAGTGAAATAAGCAGGCATAGGATAACAAATTGCTCTCTTTGGTTGACCTAAACCATTTCTAACATACCATTCAGTTAAAACAGTTTATATGGGAATATAAAAGTCCTTGACTTTAAGTGTGCTGCTTTCATTCCTACAAGAATGCAGAATTACCAACTATGTGGTCTGACAGGGACAAATCATGCATATCTTCAAAGAACAAAGAGCATTGTTGTCTTTTCATACATTCCTGATGTGCATCTCGAGCTGTTAACACCCCTCGCTTGTCTATATCACTGCCATCCCATACAAAAGAACTGTCAAATGACTACACGCTACTTTTACTTCAATTCAATCTCTCTCTCCCGTCTTATATTATCTCCTCTCATGTATTTGCTAATTTTTTCATAAATGTGGTGAGAAACATCACACACAATACTGTGATTGCAGTAAATATGAGGTTTATTCAATGCCACATATATTAAAATATAAAATATTAATATGCAAAATTATAATTGATGAAAAATAAATACAATTTTAAACAAAAATAAAGTTTTGCAAAAGAAGATAAAGTACTGAGAAATAAAATAAAGATTTGCAAAGAGAAACTTCATCAGCAAGGATTTTGCAGCACATCTTTCCTTTGCAATACATACTATTTAATTTTCCACACAAGAGACAGGAAACATGATATTACAAAACAATAGCAAAATAGAAAAAAAGTCTGTTTTTGTCACATAGGTGATGGTTGTTATATAATCACAATTAAGTCACATGACCCTATGGGAAATTAACCATGATTTAACTATAGTATTTACTGAAATTTAGGCAAACCACACCAGTATAGTCTGTAAAATAGTGAAAGTGTAGCAAGCAATCACTTTGTTTAGGACAAATTGACAACAAATATACATCGTGTGCCAGTGTACCACTGAATTATTCTGCATTAAAACATTATTGTACACCTTAGAACACAGAATGAAGCAAAACACAACCTGAGATCTGGCATGCAGCTACTCTGCCATGATGATCGACACACGCTGATGACGTAACGAGGAAGGCATGCCTAGGCCTGTTGTATGTCCCTACGTCAAAACAAAGACAAAAAAACATGCAAAAAAAAGTGAAGTGCAAATAAATGAATTGGTATAACAATGGAAAAGATGTGCTGCAAAATCATTGCTGGTGAAGTTTCTCTTTACAACATTTCATTTGATCTCTTAGTACTTCATTTTTTTGCAAAACTTGCTTATTTTTCTGATGAAACCAAATTTTTCTTCAGCGATTCATTATTTTTGTTAAATTTTTCTTTTGCAAATATATGTGACATTGAATTGACTTCCTAAATGTGACAGTCACGGTTCTGCTGTCAACCACGCCCCCTACATCAGTGCCATCATCACGCTACTAATTTATTAAACACCTTATCACCTATCACGTGTGGCATCGTTCGACGTTAGAGAACTGTTACAATAAGTGAACATTAAAACATTTAACTACTGTTGTGCACTTATGTTGGGTTACTTTTAACCCATGCAGTGTTGGGTAAAGAAGAAGACAAACCCAACTGTTTGATTGTCTGTTAGATTGTAAATGAATCTATGATTGTTTTAACCCATTGTTGGTTCAAATAACAAACAATTTCTGGGTTAATTTAACTCAACAGTTTAAATCAACACTCTTGTCACATTAGAGGACAAGAAATAACTGTGTTATAAATATGTTTTTGTACTGTTCTGTAGGGATAGTCATCTCTTTTATTTCTGATCTGATATTTTTGCTGGTATCTTCACAGGGGAGTTTGACTTTATTGCATCAAAACGAGCTCATATATAGAACACATCTACAGTAGGAGTGATCTAACAAACAGTCCAATGTGTGCTTCTTCATCACATCTCTCTTTCTTGCCCACCCAAACATACATACAGATCCAGCACGGCACATAGAGTAATGTAAGGCTTAATGGATTTTATACTGAGCTAATGATATTTTCTACCCCTACAGCTACATCTAACACTCATAGAAAACTTTATACATTCATCAATTTTAATAAAAGATTTAGCAAGTTTATTATACGCCATGGTAATGATAACAACAGTTGGGATGTCTTCAAGTTGTAGTAAATGTAGAAAAAAGGTTTTCATACCATTAATGTAGGTCAAATCCGCATAGACAGACACATGCTGTTTTTAAAAAGTGGCAAATGGGAACAGAATGTTCTTTGGCAGTTGCCAATTTCTTTAAAGTACACATAAAGATTCTGGCAGAAATAAATTTAGATTTATTTATAGTGGAGATGTTTGAGGCAGCAGGTCCAGGGGGAGCAATTGAAAACGGTGTGCTTATGTAATGTGTCGACAGCACAAACTCTGAAAGTATTAAAAACGTCTGGAGAGGGCAGGAAAGATTTCCTTCTGGAGAATGGAGTGATGTGTGTAAAACTGTTTGCTCCACCATGATGTCGGCATATAGCAAAGAAATCAAATTTTGTGAATCATATTACACAGGTCTGCAGTCTGAATCGAATGGGATCAGATAAAGAAAATGTGACGATGCATTTTTCTTTGTTTCTATTGGCTGACCTAAAATAAATAAATAACTAAAATAGAGTGATTTTGTGCAACAATTATATCACATGTCATATCAAAACTGTTTGTCTTTCTTTCCTCCATAGAACACAAAAGAAGATGTTCTGAAGAATGTTGGTGACCAAACACATATCAATGCAAGTAAGTGGGTGCCAGTTAACAACATTTCTCCAAAATTCTTCTTTTGTGTTCGGTGAAGGAAAGAAAGACAGACAGGTTTGAAATGAAAAGAGGGTGAGTAAATGATGACAGACTTTTTATTTTTGGCTGAACTGTCACTTTAACTGGTTCATTTAATGTATTAATTCAATCAATAAACTCATATAATCTCTCTTGCAAATACTGAATTAACGTCTGAATAACCTTTTGAAGTTTTCAGTTATCACCAAAGTATCATTACAATGAGATCTTAACTTAGTAATTGTTCATGCAATCAAAGACACATTTGTAAAAAAAAGACAAAAACAACACAAAGATACAGAAAAGACACGCACAGAAGATGTATCTCAAAATCCATGCAGTGCCATTGCAGAAATCTATTTATTTCAATGTTATTTATTGACTTTTTAATATGCACACAATATGAAGATCCAATGTCATAGACAGAAATAACAATTAACTTTTCTTCTTTACACTTATTTTTTTGCTTCATTCACTCAATCACTCGCTTGCTCACTCACTCACTCACTCACTCACTCACTCACTCACTCACTCACTCACTCACTCACTCACTCACTCAATTACAATTAATCTTTCCTGTTATAATGTGCACTCCTGGTTTCTTCTGGTCTTTTGTCCTTTCTCGATTTCCTGACATTGTTACATCATTTAACATCTTTTCCCTTCATTCTTCAGTCTGCTAGCTTTCGTTCAGAGGATGGTTGCCACGGCAACCGACTGAAGAAATGTTATTGACAGCTGAACAGGCAGGCATGGTTAACTCTGAAGCAAATGATGACATAAAGAAAAGCGAATGATTGCAGAGTAATTCCACAGAAAGAGAGAAAGAAATCAGAGTTGAGAGAATGAGACGAGGGTATAGTGCAAAAGAGAAGGGGAAGGACTGAACAGAGACACAGAGCGACAGAGGCAACTTTGTAGTTTAAGCAGTGTGGTCAGATGAGACTCCAGAGACAGAAAGAAAGAGATGGTGTGGGGATCAAGAGCTCGCTCTGTCTTCAAGTGTCCATTTAATTTTCTCGGCGGCATCCTCAAATGTTGCATTTACTGTCATATTGCCGTATACCTTCTGTAGTAATGTGCTCATTATTTGTGCTCGTAGCTTTAAATGTTCTTTAGCATAAATCCTGGCAGACGCAATGGCTCTTCAGATCCCAGCCATGTAACAATGGATACATTCTAGCATTATCAACGGATTTCACCTGTATGTCTCACATCAATTATTTTGTGTGCTTTTTTCAATTTCCCATAAGAAAACATTTCACATGCGCTAAAAGTCTCTAAAACACACACTGTACATGAAATTCTACACATTTCTTAAAGCTCTTGGTACATTTATAAAGGTAACGTCAAAAAACTGCTCATGAAAATCTTCAATTAAAAGATGAAAGAATCAGTGTTCAAACTTGCAGTTCATTCACATGTCTACATGAATGCTGAACATCACCTTAAAATCAAATAAACACGTTTGTTAGTGTGTTAATCGTGTTACAGTAACAGTGTACATTTCTCCATTCAGAATTCATTATTACACAATTTAAAAACTGTCATCATTATGAAAATGGACCTTTATCAAAAATGGGAATAATTCAGTTTACAGGGGGATGAATAAGAGAAGAACAGAGGAGAGAAAAGGAACGAGTCAGAAACGAGCAAAGACGCAAGAACAATGAGCAGCGTAATTGTACTTAATGACACGCTGACCTTTTCGACTTCCACAGGGAACCAAAGAAAACAAACTCCAGGAGAGAGAGAGCGGAGGTAGAACAAATGAGAAGATGAGAAGAACAAAGAGAAAGTGAGTGATGTAAGTGAGGGGAGCAGAGCAATATTTGAGGAAAAGCACAATATTCAGGTCTGAGACGTCTGACCTTTGTAAAGTGAGCCGGAGGCAGTGAGCGAGCTGATACACGTGTCTGTGTTTACACTTAAAGTGGCCGTAACTCAGACACTTTCTGCATATCTCGTGTTAATCTTGGTTACTTACAGTATAGTATCGTACCCATCAAATATCAGTAGAATCTTTAGTTTGATCATATTTATAATTGTGGAAACAGCTGTACGATTATTTCCGAAAAGATACGATGCCTGGAGGGATGGGGTTGGAGAAATGTTACCGCGTGCGGTTCTTCTCCGGCATCTGCCGCTCCATCTATCAGTTTCAAAAGATCTCCAAATAATTCTGCATTGTTTCCACCGATTATATAACATCCATCACCCAAAGGCAGTGAACTAACAAACACAGCTGAACTTCACAAACGTATGCTCTCTCTTCGTCACACAAGTGAAAGTGACGTGTGTGCATACTCCTTCTCCCGCTCTCCTTGGTTGACGCGTGGGCATGCTTTTCCGGGAGAATTGTCCAATAAGGGACAATTCGTTGTATTTTCATGTTCGAAAAAACTTTCCAAAACTTATGAATGCTGGGGGAGTGTATCGAGCACAGATCTACTATACTAGGTCATACGTCCAACTTGTTTTTGTCAAGTTGACCATGTTAAGGATGAGAAGCCTGCATGTTTAACATTGTAAAGAAGTCAGAATGCATGAAACACCATTGCATCCCCCCTTTAAAAGTGAATTTGGGGTGAGTTGGGCAATTCATTTAAATCAAAATCTCACGTATGCGCACGCCCTCCGTCCAAAGAGCAAGTAACACATTTCCTACTCTATGGGTGTACAAGTGTCTTCGAGGGAATGTTTGGTAAGTAAACACTCAATCAGCAAGTACATTGAGGCGATAAAAGATCCCGAAGAACACTCCAGCTCCACTAAACTGTCAGAAACGCACTCTGGCGACATGTGGACGGCATCACATTTTTCTTATATCTCTGCCTCTGCTGCCAGCCTACTTCTGTGTATGCGTTAGATGAAGAGCCTGGATGATGATCACTTGGCAATGGCGATCACACAAAGTGGCCAATGTGCTTGTTAATGGGCTGTCAGATAGATGAGCTCCGCTTACAGAGACAAACTCCCTCAGAAACCTCTTTACTCTCTTTAATATACTTCTTGCTCTCTCTATCTCTCTCTCTCTTATTTTTTGCTTGATTTCTGCAATATCCTCATATTTCATATCTAAACTAGCATTCTATTTTAAACACAGATTTTGGGAGATTTTGGGTTGTGTCCCAAGTGGCACAGGTACGTCTGTAAGACGTAAGCTAAAGATCTTACAGACATCTACTAGATGTCTGAATGACATCTGACAGCAGACGTCTCAGAGACGTAGGCTATTGCAGATGAGCAATCAAAATAATACGTTTTGCAGATGTACAGTAAATGCAGGCATCAGATGCGTCTGCCACACGTTTATGGGGTGAGTTTAACATATTAATTATATTTAAATGGTGTGTGTATGAAAATAACATAAAGCCCTTTACTGACTTTAGAAACCGTTCCGCCATTTCTTTGCCATTTATGAATTACCTAGATAATGGTACAGTTGATTCACTCTGGTTGTTGTCAAAACAGCTGAGTCAGTGCTGGGGTGTGTTTCCAGAAAACTTCAGGGTTTTATGATTAAAGATTGTAACATGGAGGGCTTACAGCAGCCACACAACAGCATGAGTTTACCCCCAAATGAATAAACAAACAGCCAACGGATGTGCTAAGCAATCAACACAAACTTTCTTTCAGATGAAAAACAACGAACATCCTTGCTGTTTTCCATATAGTTCCATATCAAAGTCTTTTAAACATGTATTTTTGTACTTCTTCACATAGTAGCGTTGCTTTTTACTTGGCCTCCCTCTCTTCACGCGTTGGCCGGATTTTCATTTCGGTGAATTTCAGCGAGTACTGCCATCCCGTCCAGGACGACCACTCGATGCCGTCGGCGTACGAGGTGTGCAGTCCGCGCAGGTATTGGCCGTTCAGGTTGGAGGTGTGGCAGTTGCGGTACCACCAGGCGCCGTGATAGAACGAGGCGCAGTTGTTCTCTGAATGATCGTTGTCTCTGTCCTTTGTGGTGAACTTCATTCCGTTGTGCTTTAGCAAAGAATCACCTAGGCAAACACACACATATACACAAAAGAAGAAGGAAAAGAGCAGAAAAGGAGAATTATAGAAGTTGAAACGCCGCTGACTTGCAGTATTCTTAATAAGTGCTACGAAACACAGAAACCCATTTCACACACAAACACACACCAATGAATACAAACGACCACAGACACAGATGTGCAGATAGTTTCCAGCAAACCTGCCTCATCTCCATGGCTCAGACAAATGACAAGAGCAATTTCAGCATTTTATCTCATTTCAGTGTGATTTATGCCTGTAGCGTTACCAATAGTGTACACTGACATGACAAAAAACCCCAATTTGGTTCTCTGGATTTCTCCTCGCTCTTGTCCTCATGCTAACTTCCTTTAAGGCTGTATCTATTTCAGCACTTTAAAGAAAGAATGCCTTACACTTACACTGTGGTGAATTTGGATTTCTGATAATCCACATCAAGCTGTCTCACACAAACATACGCAAATGTGCAGATGCTGCCACATAATTATCTGAACAAATGTGTCATGTCTTTTACAAATTCTCAAGGTGATACTTCTCAAAATTTCCTGAAAAATATCATCAAACTGCAATATATACACTCACCTAAAGGATTATTAGGAACACCATACTAATACTGTGTTTGACCCCCTTTCGCCTTCAGAACTGCCTTAATTCTACGTGGCATTGATTCAACAAGGTGCTGAAAGCATTCTTTAGAAATGTTGGCCCATATTGATAGGATAGCATCTTGCAGTTGATGGAGATTTGTGGGATGCACGAAGCTCCCGTTCCACCACATCCCAAAGATGCTCTATTGGGTTGAGATCTGGTGACTGTGGGGGCCATTTTAGTACAGTGAACTCATTGTCATGTTCAAGAAACCAATTTGAAATGATTTGAGCTGTGTGACATGGTGCATTATCCTGCTGGAAGTAGCCATCAGAGGATGGGTACATGGTGGTCATAAAGGGATGGACATGGTCAGAAACAATGCTCAGGTAGGCTGTGGCATTTAAACGATGCCCAACTGGCGCTAAGGGGCCTAAAGTGTGCCAAGAAAACATCCCCCACACCATAACACCACCACCATAATTGAATTAATGAGAAATTAAACAGGTGTTCCTAATAATCCTTTAGGTGAGTGTATATGGTCTTGAAAAAGAAGTATGGATCTGTTTTATTTTTATATAGCTGCAGTGAAAATAAGAGAGCACTCCAAAATGATTTCAGTTTTTCTGAATGCGCTTTTTATAGGTACGTGTTTAATTAAAATTACTTATTTATTGCTTAATAATAATTTCCTTTTTTACTCCTGAGGTTTTTCTCTTGAAATCTAACTAACTAACAGAAATGCTGATTTAAGGCAAAACTCAAAATTTCTGTGGCTGTACTGAATATTGTCAGATCAGTGGTCCTCACACTTTTTTGTTGTAAAGCCCCCCTTAGTGCAGGGTGCATCCCCTTGTGGCCCTTCAAATAAAGACTTAATGCAAAAAATCTTATGCATATTTACTTTACAAACTTTAACATCAAATTGTTTGGTTGGTAGTTTTATTTTTCTGATGTTTGATTGCACCAAATATATGATCAATTTCTATCTTTAATAAAATGGCACAAAAACTGTTCCCCCCTGGACCCATCCACGGCCCCCAGTTTGAGAACTGTTGTAGATCATATGAAAAGTCCTTATTCATGTTAACAAGCAATGTTCTGATGACACCAAACCAAACAGACTTTGAGTCTCAACAAAACTTGATGCTAAAGGGCTAAACAATTTTTTTGTCAAAAAGTAAAGAGAATTTTTCTAAACAAAACTGTAAAAGAGCTAGTACACTGAGAGAGAGGGCGAGAGAGACGGGGACAAAAGAAGAAAGTGAGAGCGATCTGTATTGGGTTGAGTACAATAGAAGTAAATGTCAGATGGTATAATGCAGAGGTGCTAAAGCTCTTGGCCATTCTATAGTCCTGTTAAAAACCCACTGCTTTCATCCAGTCTAAACGAAAAAGATCTCATACACAGTTCCAAGGCGATAAGCACCCATTCCTCTCCTCTCATATGCCCTTGAACATCTGCTGTCTTCTGATTCACAGTCAGTTTTTCTCACTAACGTCAAAGACAATGAACCGAGCACTGATCCTAGACGGCATACCAGTGCTGAATTTCTCTCCCGGAAACGCGCGTCTTTCAAGCTTGACAGATTTCGTCTACAGCTATGGAAATAAGCCATTAGTCACACTAGGGTCACATAGAGCCTACAGAAAAGATACTTGTATAGATGTCTTGACATTTCTGCATTAGGAGCTTTATATCAACTCATGTCCTTGCAACCCCCCCGATTCGCTCACCTGCTCTTGGGAGTCACTATTCATTTGTCAAGGGGATATTACCATCTCGCAAACCCTTAGGTTGTGATGTGGTAACACCATTTCTGAAAAAGCTGAGCCAAATGTGCATGCCGCATAAAAAAGTTGCTGTAGCGAAGCGCTGGTCTGCGTGTGTATGTGCGGCTATGTGCAGTTTGTGCTCACATGCTGGAGCGAATGTGGAGTCACCTTGACGCTGTCGGATTTTGACATGCATTAGGCCTCACCAAGCAGGTCCAAAGGAGATGCCTGTCAAGCTCCGATGCAAATAATCACAATAATAATCTCGGCTCTGTGATTAGGGAAGAACTGTCAGAGAGCGTGCAGGAAAGCCAGCAGCTCAAGGGCACCAAGATGCGGTCCAGCCGAGACCACCTGCTTTACTGACAGAAACGCTCCGGACACGATCCAATTCACGTCTGAATATACCTGCTGTAAAGACAGGGATTCTCTCACCTCTCCTTCACACTCTTTTCTTGGTATGTTTTATGTCTCTCCATATTCTCTGTTTCTCCTTACCGTTCCACCTGTCCTCGGGTTCAAACACAGAATGCACTTTCTATTTCTGTTTATCTCTTTAATCCTCGATGTTTGTTACAGGTTAGGAGGAGGTTTTCAATCTGCTCGGCGGAGATGCAGTTGTCTATGTTCTTGACATTTCAGTCAATGGTAGTAATTGATTTGGAGGCTTATGGTCACCTAGACACATGTGTGTGTTTGTGTGGGTTATTTTTAGGAGGAAATGTTATACTGACGGGTCCAGACGCCTGAGACCACAAGTAACTATTCCCCCAATTTTTGGTTAATATTTCAGCATATCAACAAGTTAAATTGCATTTGAAGAGTTTGGTTTCAAAATGAGATAAGTCTGTTTAAATAAACAAATTAATATCTAAAATCATGTATTTTTATTGTGCATTCCAATTATATCAAGTTGGTTTGTTTTCATTTAAGCCATAATAACTCAAGACATACAGCTACATAACACAATAAAAAACATTTTAGATTTTTTCTTAAATCAGAGTTATCTCATTTTGGATCCAAACTCTTAATTTTTACTCATATTTGAAGACGTACTGACAGCATTGTTTGTCTTATGCAAATTTGAAGAAACTAAAAATAGAAGAAAAATAGTGCCTGCACCTAAAATCTAAAAAATACATCTGAAATATATTTCATGTCGACGGTTACAAAGCAACATCATAAAAAAACGTTAATGCGCATGCACATGTTCGTGGATTGCTCTTAACTTCCGAAACACATTCACAAATAATAGAGTGCCAAGAAAATATTTCCGATAACGATCAAAAGAAACTGAGAAGAACCGTTACTTGGCTAAACTTAACTCTCCATTATTGTGAATTTAGCCTGCGATACCAACCTCAACTCAAGAAATTGTTTATTTAATAAAATAAACATTCAACAAAATTTAACAAATCATTTATTTAGGACAATTATTATACAACAAAATGATAATATAAATGATCATTAACATAAATTAAATATAAATAGTTATATTATTAAACTAGCAAAACCAATAAACAAACAAAGACCGGAAGTTAAATGCAGTCTAGGCGCACGTGTCCGATGAAACGGTCTATAATAGAGTAGTTGCCAAAAGTGATGTCCAATTTTGAACAATTGACATTTTCACCTTTTAATAAAACATTTGATTAAATATGCATTAGAAAGTGGTGTGCTTGGAGTTTAAACTGGAGCTCAGTTTTGAAAAAAAAATGGGCAATAAATTACACAGAACATGTGTAAAGTCCTTATATAAAGGAGAATGACTTAATATATTACCACACAAGAGGATCAAAAAATATTCATAAGAGAAAAAATGGTAGTCAATATATGCTTTATTTCCAGTGAGTTTTTTAATGCATTTGTTTTTGGATATTTAAATAAAACCCATATTCCCTGACACTCTTTAGTTAGCCTTTATGCCATATAATTTTCTTCACTAAATACCTTAAAAGTTTTGCGTTATGTTCCTTTTGTACAAACACCTTTGCCGCCTTATTCTAACCTGAGGGTGCAATAAAAGCAAATATTGTCCAAATTCACCATCACTCTCGGCCACAACAGCATTTTTCATCACATCATTTACGTCAACATCAATTTAAACGCTAAAACTTTGCTTGCTTCAGGGTTTAAAGCAGGTTTCAAATCCCATAGTTTAAAATGAACCTATTCTGTATATTGTGTTAGCGGGTGACTAAATGAGTGCATTAAGTGCTTTAATTACTCTGTCTATGCCAACAAACGCTGAGATGGACCAATTATCTATACAAATAAACACTTATTACTGGTGACAGAGATTTAATCTTCTCAACTGATTTGCATACCGGGTCCTTCAAAGTTAAACTTGAATATTGGAACACACGGAGGCAAACTAATCGTACAATAATGGTGACAGTGACCCACGGTTATTACAGTTACAGTTGTGCTGTACACTCTTTAAAAAAAGTTGCTTCAAAAGGTTCATACGATGCCATAGAAGAACCTTTTGGTTCCATAAAGAACCTTTAACATCGGAAGATTATAAAAAGGTAAGAAAGAGACGGTTCTTTAAAGAACATTTGACTGAATGGTTCTTTGTGGAACAAAAATTCTTCTTTTATGGCATCGCTGTGAAGACCATTTTAAGCACCTTAATTTTTAAGAGTGTATGTGTTTATTATGTGTGATTGTATACCTGCAGTTCCAGTGTATTCAGCGACGGTCAGGGGGTAACCGTCATCTTCTGGATCAACGGAGAACAATCCAACTCCAAACACAGCATATTGCGCAAAGGCCGTGCTGTTCTCAAAGTCCTCCAGATCTATGCGCAGCTCGTAGTTGCCTTGAATGGTGAGAGCGTGGATCTGTTTCAAACCTGAGGAGAGAAAGAATCATTCGTTTGACATCATTGTCATTTTTGTAAACCGCAGGGATTGTTATTAGATTAACTGTGTGAATGTGTGTGTTCTTGCATATAAAAGAATAAAGAAAGGTGAAGCTCAATTATCTTTTTATTATGCAGAGCAGTTGCATACTTTAATTCATTGCATTCGTGTATGGATTTTTTGAGTTACACAGAAAACAACCCGGACCTGAGGGAGATTCAGTCTTGTCAAAATTCGTTGTTTTGTAAATCAGCATTAGACCCATAAGCACCTGACAGGAAGTCTTGCTGTGTCATCCACAAATATAAATACAGATGTGAGCTCTCAAACTTAATTAGATGTGTGAGACATAGTGAGCGCTTTCACATGAGCAATCTCATGCTTAATAATAACATAACATTCTAACAGCTTAAACTGTATTATTTTATTATGTAAAATCTTGGTTTGAGCATGTAGATATTTGCCAATTACACCAATTTCGCTAAGCATGTAAATGTCTATAAAGGCGAAAATGTGTCTTGAGACTATAGTTCTGTTTATGTTTAGACTATTTAAACTACCCGGTCTCAACAATTGCGTATAAATAACATGTGTTGCATTATCGTGTAATACGTACGCCAAAGTTCCATTTTGCATGCATATGATACGCCAATGTTTGCGTGCACCTGGGTGGAGAGCAGCCATTTTTAAACTTACATGAAGATGAAACACTGAAATAATTAAACTAATACTGTTAGGTTTAAGGTTTGATTTAGGGTAGAGGTTATAATATGCACGCATGCTAACATTAGGTTTAGGGTTTGGGGACAGGTTAATGAGACAAATTGCTGTTTAATATGCACACACGCTAAATTGGCGTATCATATGCACGCAAAAATAGGCATGTAGTATGCAGGCAAAATCAAACTTTGGCGTACGTATTACACAATATTGCATAGCTCGTGTTATTTATACGCAATTCATGAGAATGGGCTGATTTAAAAAGACATTTAACATTTTCCGTATGTGTTTAGTGGGAATCAAACCCATGACCTTTAAGCTGCTATTGCAATGCAGTGCGAATGAAACAGAAAACAGAAAATAAGAAGAAAGAAATAGACAAAGACATTGCATAAAAGTGTCAGAGGTGAAGAGAAAAATAGCCAATAACACAGAGAACCACTCACAGGCTGGTTGACATGAGCACATGCTTGTCTCTTTTCCCCATTCCAGGAAAATTATCTAAAAGAATTTATGTTTGAAAAGAGGAAAAGAAACTTGATGCTTACACATGGAATTTACATAACTTTAATTCAGACTTAATTAAAACCCTTGAGACTTTCCCAGAGGTGCGTTTGGAATAATTAAACATTGAGGGAGTTTACGTCCGGTTTTTCTTCTGAAAAAAGGACCAGAGAGATGAGTCTGAGCGCATTAAACTCAGGTGTGCTCCAATTTTAAATTAACATTATTGTGGAGATAGTTTAAAACTAAGAACTAAGCAGCATTTTGTATGGAATTATCATACTGATTGCTCAATTAACTAGCGAGAGGTAATGCCAGTTTGAGTGTGTTGCCTTCATCAGGTGAATTTTCTTCCTTGATTATTTCAAAGCATAGATTACGGAAGAAGAATTTGCACATCAGAGCAGGGAAACATTTTTCATTTTTATGTCGTTCATGCTATAAATTCACCATTCTTTATGTGTGTTTTACTGTACAAAAGCATGCTGATACATTTTGAACACGTCAAAGAAGTTACAAGTTAAGACCACCTCATAAATGTCTTCAAAAAGTTTCTTGACACATACACACACAAACACACACACACACACACACATTGGGAAAGGATCATATATACCCCTATTTCTCTCTGTCCTACAAAACCTCCTGTGTCTTCAGTGAGATGCCCTGTATTGTGATACTGGCAGTCAAAACACTGAAGCTGAACTTCCTGTTTGCCAGTAAATATAAATAGGCAGTGATATATTGAGGTAGAAAGTGGATTGTGTGTTGAGCGCAAATTTAGGGGAGCAGTAGAATAAAAGCCTTCAGGCACGAGCTCTCACACAGCACACCTGTGATAAATACCACTCTAAAAATGACATATTCCTGCAATTATGCAGGTAAAAATTGGGTCAGAGCAATCTATAACATTTCAAAGCTCCCCTGGGTACCCCCTACACACACCAACACACTTTAAAATATTGTACAAAGACCAGCAGAAAAAAATACACATAGGAAATATAAAACCTTTAGCGTTAAACGTGCAAGCACACACACACACACACACATGTATGCGTGCACACACACACGTTAAACTGTTACTCTCTTTAACCCTTGTGTTTTGCTAAGGTTTTATGTTCATGCTCCTGGAGACCCCAGTGATGATTTGTAAAAAATAATGTTAGTAATATTTCTCAGTTAATTATTTTAATAGAATCCCTTAATCTAACCACACAAACATATTATCAAGCTTAAGCAAGCACTTTTCTTTTGTGAATGGTTTCTATCTGACCCCAGAAAAAACAACACAACATATGGCAGATATAAATACAACACTACAGGAGTATTTAGCATATGCACAAACAAATTATTTATTTACATGTCATACTGTGACTCTGAGCCTCAAATATATGTTTTTATAAACTGAGGTTGTTTGAAACATGTTATTACACTAAAAACATTGTTTACATGAATTAATGTAAATTTAAGTAAATGTCACAAAACATCCACCAGATACATTGTAATAAAAAGGTAAATGACCAGACATAACGATTTAAACTACAAATTCATTTTTCAACCGACAAAAAGTGTACTCTTTATACAGATTAAAGTGGTAAAAGTCTTCGATTTGCAGCTAATTAGAGTGATACAATCGTCTGGCTCATTAACAATTCATACACCGTGCCGAGCTATATTTTTCTTTGTGCCACAGTAAAAGGTTCAAATATTAATGATTTATTTGCTTGGATTTGAAAAGTATGTTTCAAGGGAAATGCATTGAGTGCTTATAAATATCCCCCGAGCCATTCTCCATATTCACGTGGTTTCACTAAAAGAAAAAGACACAGCGCTTGAATCGTTACAATATCTTTTTCTCTTTCTGCCTATTTCAGTGACATTTCTGTGAGTTAAAATATTCATCATGCCTTTTCTCCGTATGTGACGCTGCGCAGAAGAAATGAAATAGTAAGAAGAGTGAAAGAAAAAAGAGAACTCTGTACAGAATGTGAAGTGTGTATCTTCTTTAGAAGGGGGAGAATAGAGCCATGCAGGGCAGAGGAGAGGATTGGAAACGAAGGAGATGACTTTTAACACCTGTCTATTCTCA
Organism: Triplophysa dalaica; assembly: GCF_015846415.1. Taxonomy (NCBI): domain Eukaryota; kingdom Metazoa; phylum Chordata; class Actinopteri; order Cypriniformes; family Nemacheilidae; genus Triplophysa; species Triplophysa dalaica. The sequence continues at coordinate 21,380,740 of NC_079545.1, forward strand.
ATTCACTCATCAAGACTAGAAACAAGAGGAAAGGATCACCCATGGACTTTAAAGGGAGAAGCTCACAAGGAAAACGAAATTTGTGCAAGCACATGGACATACAGTAGTATCCGCACACATATAAAACTTTTTTCCAATTATAAACTGTATACAGGGCTTTGGCTCTATAAGAGTGTCAATATTGTGACAATAATTGTACTATTAATAACTATGATTATTGATATTGTGCTAACACCAAACATGTGATAATAATGGTAAAATTTCAGTGCCACAATAGTATATTGCAGTTTTGCACATGTTTAACATGTAACCCTTAAAAGGGTAGTTCACCTTCAAAAAAAAGAAAGAAATACAAGTATGAATTGACAAGAGGGCATGCAAATAAAGAATAAGAATTGTCATTTTGAAGGTGAACTTTTCCTTTAAGAGCTATAATTGTTATAAACTCTCTCTGCCTTCTCCTTGAATTTTTTGTATGATTCATTGCCCGAAAAAAGAAAAATGCTAAATAAACAAAAAACAAATTTAATTTGACTTATTTTGTAAAGCTTAGCATAACTAGAAAGATGTGTGTAATAACTAAACACCAACAAATATATTGATTTTCAGTTGCTTTTGTATTGTTTAAATGCTTGTTTTGTTATATTTTAAATAAGTTTAAAGCCATTTTGAACCCCCTTTGGAAGTTTGTTAAAGCCCCCTGGTCCCCTGGTTAAGAAACACGGTTTTATTGAAAAAACTGGAACTGTAATTCATCAAATATCGATAATGTAAAGAAAATAAGTGTTAAAATCAGGCATAAATTGGATGTTCTGCATTGTACATCTCTAAAACACTACTGTCTGGATTTCTCGGAAGTGATGCCATATAACCATAACCAAACACTCAGGAAGCTGCCTGCAAACTGGAAAATTGCTTCATGCAAATTCATCTCATCCTGATTTTATTTCTTCACAGAAACAAGTGTAAAAACAATCCAGACATCGCATTGTATGGCCTCAATTGATGGTCGCAGTTGTTTTGTTTTGAGAAGCACAGCAGGATGAAGAAACTGGAATAAGACAGAAGCCCTGAGCTACACCAGAAGCTCTGGATCAATGTGAATGAGATTGTCACCTTTTTTTCTGTGTTCCAAAATCCAGTTACAGAAGGAAAACCGAAGCTTGAAGAGCGACTCAGAGAAAGTGACACCCCTGAGGAAAAAAGCTGCTGTGTGGTTGCTAACTCAGTTCCTGACACTGTGTCACATGTGTAAAGATATTCAAAAGCAGTCTGCAGACGGTAGGGAAAGAAAAATGACTCACACAACCCTCAGGAAGAGCGTGTCTGATTTGATACACCACATGCATTTTCTGCCATACTGCAAATTTAGTGGTGTTAATTAACCAAAATGATCAGCTTTCTGACTGGCAAAAAAAATCTGGTTTTAAAGAGGCAGTACAAATATATAACTTGAAGAGTATACTGTATTACAGAACAACATTATTAACACAGTCTCCATTTTGCATTAAGATTATTTCAATCTTAGAATTTGAATCAAATAATCCTTTCTAAAAGACTTTTTCCATGAGTTTTCGCAATAAATATTATCAAAAAGGTTGAAAAAACCTACGCTTACTGCCTATTACATGATCTGCAGCCATGTGGCCATAGCAACAGAATAGCAAACATGGAAATGAAGATGATATCACAGGGGTCATATTTGCAGAATCACAGGTTGTAGAGATTTGGTTTGGTACTAGTGACCAGGCCCACACAGAATCTGTATATACAGAACTGCAGATATCATAAAACCCCATTTTGGACTAAATTTAAGGCAGCACTCCTTATCAAGGATAATAATGCCAGAATGCACAGCAATGAGCTGAGTGAAAGGTTTATAAGGCTTGAGAAAATGATGTAAATGTACATTTAAATCAGTAAGTAATGAAGTGTGTAGATTAAAAGAATCATTTAAATTGTCAAATATTGTAATTAACACTGTTAAAATTGTAAAAATGTAATATGTTTACAATTACACTGTGGTCTATACACCAATACATAAACTGTAACACATTTTAAAGGGAGAGTTAAGCCCAAAATAATCATTCTGTGATCCTTTTCTTACCCTTGAGTTGTTCCAAATTTGTATACATGTCTATGTTCCGATGAATACAGAGAAAGATATTTGGAAGAATCCATGTAACCAAATACTTCTTTCCTACATTCTTCAAAATATATTTTGTTGTGTTCAACAGAGCATATACATGTATAAAGCCTTTTTTCCTAATATGGCAGTCAATAGTGGCCAAAAAATGTTTGGTTACAAGCATTCTTTCAAATATCTTTCTCTGTGTTCACCTGAACAAAGACATTTATATCAATTTGGAACAACTCAGGGGTGAAGACAGAATTTTCAGTTTTGACTTAACTGTTCCTTTAACATAGGGCTATGCTGCAGAATTTTGCATCAATTTTCTCTCCAACAAGTGCTGAACAATAAAATAAATAACATGCAGAGTGATCAAAATGCAGGAAAACAAGATTTACAGAGATGGTTAGTTCACTAATGGAGGCTGTTCGGAGTACATAATGAGAGGGGGTGAACAAATTAAAGGGGGTACAAGATTTGCAGAAATGACAAGGAATTCAAGTAAATAGCAAAAGCCTCGTAATGTGTGTTTAAACACAGCTTGAGAGGTGGCGACTGGATTATAGTTCATTCTTACAAAACAAACTCACCTCGGAAGTGTCTGCATGACTTTACTTTCACCTCTTTGACACCGAAATGAAATGAATGCACTCACTCACTCACTCACTCACTCACTCACTCACTCACTCTCTCTCTAAATACATCTTTCATCTCAACATCCTCTCTCTTTCCCCTTCATTCTGCACTTTCTTTTTATGCGTATCATATTTCTTAGCAATATTAAACTCCAATGACACCCATAGTCAGTGCGAGCTGGTGCATTATGGAAAGTGCACTCGCTGTGCTCGAGTTGTGTGTGAGTATGTGGGAGGGTGTGTTTGAGTGTGTGAGAGAGAGAGAATTATGGTGGGGCAACTTGTGAGTCTGCAAAGAAAATGGATGCTCTTTGTTAGCCCGCTATAATTCATGTTGATATAATTGATCCAAAGTGTGGGAACTTACAACCGGAGAGGAGAGAAATAAAAGAGAAAGTGCTGAGAAAGAGCAAGAATGATGGAGGAAGTGAACGTCTAATGTCTAAATAGGAAGTGATAATGATCTCTTGTCTGCTTCAGTTATATCTTCCCTCCAGTGATAAAGGAGCTCCGTTTAACATGGGTTATTCAATCTGATGAAATCTGATTTACGGTGAATAAAATCAATTTCAATGGATAAAGCTGTCAATGACAGGGCTCCCCTATAATGTGCCCAGAAACACAAAGAAGGCGTATCTGTTGGAGCCATGACTTGGTGAACGTGCCATGTGACTTAAAAAACCCACTGTCCTCACGCATTCTTGAAAGCAGTTCCTTTTAAGATTTTATGCCATTTCAGTTTCTCTCCACTTTTCTTTACATTAAAAACCAAAAGTCTGTTTAGAAACCGGTCAGATTTTTATCAAAGAGAAATGACACACAAACGCATGCATTTAGATGCACACAAACCAAATCTGTAGTTGCCTTAGGGTTTGAATTTAATTGCTATTATGTATTTCTGCTAAACAAACACAAATATTCAACAGAAAAAATGCAGAAATTAATATGCAAATGGTCTGTGTGAAATGATCTTTGTCTAACAGAAGTCCATCCTATGATGAGGTTAATGGCCTCAGTGTACCTCATGGAGCTTTCAATAATTCCCACCTTGTGCACTGGTGCTGACAATAATGTGTAATTCTTAAGAGATAAATAGTTTTTTTTCTCCTCAAGGGTGGTCATTTCAACACCCTGCACACATTCTGGTGTTCTCAAGCAGAGCTCTGACAGCATTTTTACATTAGGCTTACAGACATGCAATAAATATTTCCATAAATGAATTTGAAACTTTTTTAAGTTGTCTTGGAGACAAATGAACTGTAAATAGAAATTTATGTGCATTAACCACGTAAACTGACAAATTTTAGATTAGAAACAATGAATGTTGCAGAAAAGTGAAGATTGCAGTTCTGAAAACAAAACATAACTAACATAACTAACATAACATAACTAAGAACCAAGATAATAACATACACAAAGTACACACATTGGCAAAGTGTTTATTAAAAAAAATATATAAAAAAATAACCCCAAAACAAACATCCATTGTATCCCAGTGTACAAGCAGGTTAGTCTTGTTTCAGTGGGGTTACTTAAACTGCAGTAGCCCTCCCACAAGAGTGGTCTCAGGGCCCCTTTACCATATATTCAAATCAGTGGAATTCATGCATTTCAATATCGTGCATCTTTCCAGTGCTATGCCACTTAGTAGACCCTATCTTTTTGTGTCAAAACCATTGGACTACTTGCACGTAACCTTGTGACGTACATCCGACTTGAAATGCCAGGGTACAGCTCTATAGGTTCTGGTTATGTTTTTAAATTGAGCTGTAGTTGCCAATGAAACCTAAACTATTTGAAAAAAGATTTTAAGTACATACAATATCAACAACATGAGAAGATATATTCTAAACGCCACTTAGGTACATTATGTTTAAAAAAAAAAAAAAGCTTTAATGCAGTACAAATTAACGCACAGGCTTGCCTAGGCTGCAGCCTAGGGGCCCAGCCTGTTTAGAGGCCTATGATTGGTTAGATTTTTATTATTAATTTACTTCAGCGGATACAAAAGAATAGACCCTAATTGGCCCATAAGACATATTTTTTAAAATAAGCCGGTTATTGCTTAGATGACACGAATACAGATTGTTTTTTAATCATTGGGTTGTTTTATACACAGTTTACAGTATGTAATGCACAGTGATTTTGTCTCAGTAAAGATTTTTAGGGGCCGTTCACATTTTGTGTATGCTTGTGTAAAACTGGAGCTTGCGCTTTCGTCGTGTTTGCCGTTGCAAAGTAACCAGGAATGTAGAGGAAACACTGTAGTATTTGATGTGTGTGTATCCGAGTGATATCGTTCTGTGCCCCTCGCAACGTTGGTTTGTGTCTCAGCTTGATTCTATCGAACCCTGGTGTGTTTGCACTCATCTTACGTCATCACGAACGTGCATGACACATGATAGTAAACAGAACATGGGTCAATATCTTGTGCTTATTATACACTTGATGCAGCTCTTTAAAGGGCTGTGTCCACCAAGGCGATTTTACGTGGAAAAAATACACCAGCTGCCCGCGTTTTCAAAAAACACTGTGTTTCCCTTGGAAACAATTGAATAAAACATGCTGTACGCCGGCAGAAATCCCTCGGTCGACACCGTCCCATACAGAGCTTTCTGCTGCTTGCAAACAAAATATTTATCGTTTATTTTTAAATCTGGAAACATCATATTACCGTAGATTTGCCACTCTGATTTCACTCGCAATGCGTAAAACAATGCAGGCTCAATCGTGTAAAATTACCAATGCAATCATGTGTTTGATTGAAGTAAACACAGTATAATAGCCTGAAGCGCATGCGCAGGGTTCCATACCCATGTGCGCACCTGAATTCGCGTAACAGCTTTTACAGTAGCAATTTTTCATGCAAACCGTGCTCAGTTCCGAACTAAACTGCAAGCGTTAAAGGCACTTGAAAGCTACCTTAGGGGGGGCCTCACCCAAAGAGCAGCCTAGGGGCCCATGATTTCACCGGGTTTCACCGTTTCTCCTCACACACAAGTCCGTTGCAGACATTTAACCACCAAACGCAAATCACAGAAAGATATAAGGAGACTAAATTACCAGCACAGACTTAAAATACAGCTGTGTTTCATGCATGAGAGAGCAGGGACCTGACCAACACAGCAACACATGTTTTTATTACATTTACATGTATTCATTTAGCAGACGCTTCTATCCAAAGCAACTTACAGATGGGGTGAACAATGGAAACGATTGGGACAGCATGAGGATAACGAAAAGCATATGTGGAATCAAAAAGAGTGGTCTCATATAGCCTAACACAGAATACAGAGTTAAGTTAGAAGATATATATATATTTTTTAAATAAATAAATAAAAGTCAGAACTGATCGATCTGACTGATTGTTAAATGTCTCATTATTTCATTGACATAATATATATATCCATAGATAAATACATTGTTTGTCAATATTTAGGCCTATGTAAAAATTTGTTACCACAAAATGTCACGCAGGTAATGAATTTGTAACAAACAAGAAGGTTGCAAGTTTAGTGGTTTATTAAAAACCAATTGGCAAACAATCCAAAACAACAGGCAAAACGTAGTCAAGGGCTGGCAGGTAAATCCATAAACCATGAGACAGTCCAGCCAAACGACAAAATAAGAGGGTAATCCAAAAGCAGGAATCCAATAATCAAGGCACAATGGTCAAAACAAGGTACACAGACAATGGCAATGAACAGTGACATTCTCGGTACGGAGTAAAACAATACTTTGCACCGTATTCATGGCACAGGCATGGCTTAAATACAGTTGTGATACTCAGAGACCTTTTTGGAGATATTTTATCTTACTTATTTATCAAAGAATGCTACGATTATTACGTTCCAGGACATTTGTAGATATTCACAATTAAGACTGGATAACAACAACGACAAAAAAATGACTGTGATCACCAGTCCCAATTATTCACATCAAAAATAAGATTTTTTTGTGGGAAAGTGCGTGGCCGTCCGTTACACCACTGTCTTGTTTGAGCCATGACGTCAATGCGGATCTTCCAATGCCAGGTTTGTGAAATGAGTATATTTACGAGTTATATGGCTTTGTTCTACATTTAAAAGCACTAATGAACCACCTACACACTCTGCAGCAGAAAGCTGCTGAGCGGCAACTGTTTAGTGTAGATACCACAGTTTGCCATCATTAGCCCAGGCTAAAAAGCTGTTTATGAGCCATCTGACATCAGACAGGAACCCTGCTTCATTACAGCTCAGCCTGATGTTCCATCACTGGAAAACAGGCAGAATGCCTCAATACGGTTGGTTCGCTTTGAGAGCTCTGAGGCTCCAAAAAAAAAAAAAAAATGTTTATACATAAAATAAACCGTGCTGGCTTCGGAAAAAGGAGTTCCCTTTCTGTTGGTCTCTCGACGTTGTGTCGAGAACGGCAGATGGGGTTCGCCCTTGAGAACCAATCAACTCTGACTACTAGAGAAAAGCCATTGAAATTTGGCGAATGAAATTTGCATGCCGGTCTCAGCCCCCGGATGTCCGGTATAAAAGGAAGCCGGCGTGCAGCATTCATTTACCTTTTGTTCTTCAGAGGCTTCCCTCATGACTACGAAAAAAACGAATTCAACAAATTCTTCTTCTATATTGCCGGATCTACGACGCAGAGCAGCGAATCGTCCCTACCTGCAGCGACCTTCCCCTGGGCGTCTCCGCGGTTCCGGAGGTGTTAGAGATTTTTTCTAAAAAGTCCTTTTCAGGACTGAGCATTCTCCAGCGCGGCATGTCTCGCTGTTCTCTTGGGTGCTCTCATCGAGGAGGGGGGTTGACACGATAGCTGCGTCGAGTGTCTGGGCGTCCAGCACACTGAGGCAGCTTTCGTTGACATGTCTTATCTGCACTTCAGGCAGATGGTCATACAGAAGTTGCGTTCATGGGTGGCTGTGCAGTGTTAGTGATGTAGGGACCTCTGTGAACGTAAACCCGCCAGCCAAGTGCTCACGGGTCGATCACAGCCCGATTCGCTCTTCTGAATGTTCCCCAACCGATGCTGGCATACCGTCCGGATCCTCAGGCACGCAATCAAAAGGGGGAGCTAACCTTCCCTCCAGGGACCCCCGCGACATATGTATAGCTCCGCCAGCCGACGAAACCCCCCCGTGGGAGCTCGAGAGCTGCCCACACTGTCTCGGTGGCTAATGAGGGCGGTCCGACTTGGTTACTCGATCCAATTCACCAGAGACTCTCCCAAGTTTCGGGGCATCCTCTCTCCCTCTGTCTGAGGCAGGGTGGCCTCCGTACTTCGGGTAGAGGTCACCACCCGTCTGGCGAAACAGGCATCGAGTTCGTCCCTCAAAACCAAGATGTTCAGTGGGATACAGCCCGCACTTTATCGTTCCCAAGAAAGACGATGGGTCGCGCCCCATAGGTCTGCGTACCCTGATCAAAGCACCTTTACAAGCTGCCGTTCAGGATGCTCACGCAGAGGCGCATCCTGACCTCCATCAGGTGTCAGGATTGGTTTCGTGGCAATCGACTTGTTCTCCCTTTCGGTCTGTCCCTGTCCCCACGGTCTTCACGAAGATCGTGGAAGCCGCCCTATCTCCCTGAGGTGAGGAAGGTGTGCGGGTGCTAAACTATCTCAATTACTGGCTTATCTTGGCACTCTCGCGAGATCTGTTATGTACACAAAGGGACCTTGTGCTCCGGCACCTAGATCGATTGGCACTACAGGTCAACCGAGAGACTTTCCATGCGTTCTCCTCCAAGGACGAGACCATACCTATGTCCACCGTATTCCTCCCCACAGGTAGGAGGTGGCCTCTGCAGTGCATCCCTAATTAAGGAAGTTGCGCTTACCCGGTGTAAACCCGAGCCGGATGGCCTCTCGCCAGTAGAGAGCTAAGGCTTCCTTCTGTGAAAGGTTACCGGTCAGGGCTGTACCCATCTTTCTCCAAGAAAGCTCATGAACCCCCCGACCACCACACTGGAAGGTTACAGTTTCACGAAGCTTCGAGCTGACAAGCCCAGGCCTGTTACCGTTGCTTCAGTAGAGATTGTGACGCGATACAGCGTTGTGGTGTTTTTCATAGGTAACCCCATCTGTCTTTCTCGACACATCGTCGAGAGACCGACAGAAAGGGAAAGTCTTGGTTACGTATGTAACCTCAGTTCCCTGATGGAGGGAACAAGACGTTGTTTCCCTTATGCCACAAACGCGTATCGTATTCTGCTTCAGTCTTGAGAAGCTCTCAGGCTCTTCAAAACAAGAGGTAAATGAATGCCGCACGTCGGCTTCGTTTGATACCGGACATCGGTGGCGGAGACCGGCATGCAAATTTCATTGTCCTTTTCTATAGTAGTCAGAGTTGATTGGTTCTAAATGGCGAACCCCATCTGTCGTTCTCGACACAACATCTCGTTCCCTTCATCAGGGAACTGAGGTTACAGACGTAACCAAGACGTTCTTTAGGGTGTTAATATCTAAATATATAAAAACTATTTAGGTGCTATCAACTGACATAGATAAAGTAGATTTTTATTCTGTTCTATTATAATACATTCTATTTATTCTAAAAACAAGATCAAATTTTCACAGCATGATTATAATAATAACTTTTTGTCTAAATGGTTCCACAAAGAACGTATAACATCCAAATAATCTTTCTGTCTCACAAAAGGTTGTTTGTGGCGAAAAATGGTTCTTCGGATTATGAAAAGGCAAGAAAGATAACTTTAAAGAATCTTTGAATGGTTGTATGTGGAACCAAAATGGTTCTTGTATGGCATCGCTGTGAAGATTCTTTTAAGCACCTTTATTTTTAGGAGTGTATGTGACAAGCGTAATTTATTAAATTATTATATATTATAACTTTTTATTATATATTGAAAAAAACAAATAACCTTACATGGATATTTCTACTACAGCCAGAAGTCTTTATAATGTCTTTAAAAAAACATATTTGAATTTATTTGTGTCCAAGTTATACAATTAAGTACATGGATTAAAACAAAAGTTGACTCTCTCCTAAATGTGGACTTAGTGTTAACTTTAACTGTTTCCTTTACTCTCCATCTGATTCATGACTCACTGAATCCCTTAGTTCATAAAAAATGTATAATGAAAAACTTGTTCTCCTATTTGACGCATGATTTTTTTTGCTTCTTCCTCCCCCATATTCCTACTGATGGAATCAGGTGGATCACAGAAATTAAAAAAAGAACTGAATGATTTCACTTTGTTGAATTCTGATGTTGTTTGGCTTTCATTTTATCCCGTAATAATCTTTACCTTGCAGGCATGAGCTGATAATCAGCCTTGTAGAAAATAAATAAAATAAACAGATTAAACAAGCTAAAGCTGCTTTGCCAATCTTTGGTAGTCTCAAAGCTTGGTCTAGTTTGTTGACTGTGGTTATACAGTTCTTTTTTACTTGGCCAGTCTGACCAATTTCAGACTAGTTTTTGCTCATTCTATTTTAGCAGGATTATAATGACTGCTCAGCATGTTTTTCCTTCTATACAGAATGGTGTATATACATACACATTATATCTAGGGTAAGGTACTGCTCACATTGTAACCAGTACCGGTACGGTACCTAGAATTTTGGTACGGTACCAAACAGTTCTTTTTTCGGAAGCACTTTTTTTACAGACCTGTTTCCCATGTACATACTGCACTGTGTACTTTTAACAGTACATTTAATAACTGGGTGATAACTAGGTACTAACTCTAACCCTTCCCCTAAACCAAAGTCCAAACCTCTCAAATTCACATTGTACACACTGAACAAGAAACACACAAAGAAGCAAACACTATAGAAATAACTAAAGCATTATCAGTACTACCAGCTTATTCTATTTCCTCATCACACACATATCACTTATTTATGCTGTGTGATAATTGACATAAACAATGAGGCCTCCACCTTTAGTAGACCATTAGATAATATGACATAAAACAAAATTTAAATCGTCAACAAAAACTATTTTTAACAGCATCATTACTGAAATTAACAGATTGTTTTTTAATATACATTTGAACAGAGTAACATGTATTACACTGTATATAAAGTTATGCTGCACTTGTTAACAGCTTCAAACTGCACCTTGATGGCCTCACTCACCTCTTTCCATCATTTGTTTTTATCGTGTTTTTACTGCTCTAACGCATCTGTCACTAATAACTTTGTTATTGAACTTCATGAGATTATTTTATTCATTGGTGGACAGAAAACACAGAGAAAACACAAGACCTGATCGTTCGGCGCATTGTTAAGTGTGTTCGTTCCTGATACGTCTGAGCGCGCATTTCCTTAATTGGAGCGTATCCTTATATTTTCTAAACAAGAACAAGTGAACAAAATAATATAGATATGATAACCATATGTAGAGTCAAGTGTTTATTTACATGTCGTACATTAATTTGGAGGACAACCTGCTTTATTTATCTCTCTTATGCACCTGCTCTCGCGCAGCACCTGATGCGTTCTCAGGACCCGATATTTGGCACCGATTGCTTTCATGTGAATCGATACTTGATAGTACCGAATTAAATTGTTTGAGGCCCTTAAAAGTACAGAGTTCGGTACCATCTCTAATTATATCTCACATGTGGATTAACCAGTATTAACTAGCACCGAAAAAAAAGTTAATTCTAATCTGTGCTCGATTAGCAGGGATGAGTGACATTTTCAGAGCAAAGTTTTTGAGGACAGACAAGAGATCCGAGTGTTGAGTATATGAATGAAGTATAATGGTACACTTGTATTCAATGGCAGTCAACTGCAGCGATTTTATAAAAGTAGATGTTCTCTCTCCTAATACACAACATAAGTGAGATTTAAAGTTTCATTCGACACTCTTTACTTTTGAGACTCCAGACAACAGCGAACAAGCAGGTTCAGAAACAGATGCAAAAAAGTACAGATATGTGGGCTGGCCTCAGTCTGGCTTTACTTGACACTGTATTCCACATACAAACTCAAGCAGCAGGCAACTTTAAAATAGCCAGAAAAAAAAATCCAAGCATATTAATGTTTTTGAATCTCCTAAGAGCATCTAAGTTGAATAAAAAAACAATTGTCTGGTCCCTAGAGTCAGAAACTTTCTATTTCTCATAGAATGATATTAATTGTAAATTTTATTTAAAGTAAATTATCTAAAGCTGTAAAAAACGTTTAAGGTCAAAATAAAAGTCCTTGGCCACGATTGACTCCCATAGCAGGAAAAATGAAAAGAGAACGTTCCCCAGAACTGTTTGCTTTCCTACATTCCTCAAAATGTCTTCTTTTGTGTTCAACAAAACAAAGACATTTATAAAGTAATTTCTGCTTCAGGGTGAGTAAATGAAAACAGAATTTTCATTTTGCGGTGAACAGTTCCTTTAAGCGGCTCATAATTCCTCACAAACTCAGTGGAATGGGGGTACTGCAAAGCAATGTCCAATACACATTCAACTAAATGCTGAAGGAAATGTGAAAATAATCTATGTATAAAAGTTGGCTTCTGAAATATTGGCAGACCTGTACTTTTGAACGCGTACATTTTTTCCACTTTGGCACAGACTGCAGACTCAATCTGAACAGGCTGAGCTCTGTTTTCCAATATTCAACTGCTGTGTGATGCTAAACCTGCAGTGATTCATCCAACAAGGGCGGCATCTGCCATCACCAAAACTCTCATGAGCTTGCAATGTTTGATGAGTTGGAGGTCAAAGACAATGAATAAAAGTATTAAGGGAATTTGATTGGTAAAAGGAACATGATGTAAGCTTTATCTTAATTCTCCATGCTCATACTGAGCATATAACACTGCATCCTCCTCCTGTGCCTCTCTCAGCCTGTGGGGATCGAACAGAACAGTAAAACTTTATAGAAAGTGCAATGACAGCCATCCATTTGCGCCACAGTGTGTGGCGAAAACAAAATGTGTGTCTGTTGAAGGAGGACGAGAGTTGGAAAAGGGGTTGGAAAGTTCACACTTGACTAAACCAAACAGTCTGTCTCTTTGATTTAAATGTATTTAACGTAGAAAAGACACAGATATTTAATTTCCATTTATTAGTATGCCCTAGGGCACACGTGTCTTTCTTGGCCACACCCGGGAGGTGTGAAGAACCTCTGTATCTACATTTACAGTACATTCTCATGGGTCACTAATGTCAATCTATCTCCTCGCACACATTTTACCAATTTGGTGTGTTTGGTTCCATTCTTGTGTCCTTTAAATTTGTTTCATATATACTCTCTTTTTCTCGGCAGCAGAGACCAGTAAGCCACTGCTCATCTCATTATGCACTGAGAGAAACAAAAAAAACCTCACTCACAATAATGATTCCAGTATAAACCTCTCTGCAGGTTAAGAGCTTGATTATAGAGCTTTGGCTGTCAAAAGCCATTTTGGCTCACAAAAAATGGAAAACACAGCAATTTGGGCTTGCTTGTTGATTTGATTCCCGCTTACTACATGAAGAGGAGGGAAAGTCGAGGGAACGGGTGCTTCTGTTCATTCTCTGATCATGTAGAAATACCATATTAAGCTCTAATTCAGTCTTTTTTTAGTTCTGATTAGAACCCCCCACCGCCAGAAATTGTACATTTTAGGTATCAAGTTTAATCATCATCACACATTGATACCAAAGTTGAAACCCGGTTTAAAGTGTAATTATCATCCTTAACAACGGAGTCGGAGATGTGTGTAGCCAAGCAGTCATGGAGGGATTACAGACAGTAGAGGGATTGCAGCAGTGTAGCCATGAGTCTGAGGTTTGATAAATTGTGTTTGTCCGCCCCATACTTCCTGCAGTCGGTCTATGTTTTCACATCAGATTTACTGTCAGCATCCTACTGTCTACAGTCAACACTGGGCTGGGTTCCATGATAACCAGACCAGATCGGTATTCCTACTTCAATATCCTCTTAAAGATGTGTGAAAAGGCTGTCATAGTCTGTTTGCACAGTATGTGGTTGAAAGAATGTGCAGGTGTTGCAAGTTAATCTTGAAAAGATCATCTTTAAAAAATCTGTTTATGCTCACATGCAAACACATTCATTACTTACCCAGCCAGTGCTCTCCAGTGATTTTTCCAAATCCTTCTCTGTAGGAGTCCCACTCTCTGAAGAAGTTCACAGATCCATCTTCTCTACGCTGGATCACCTGACACACAACCAGCATAATAATATCAGGACCAATCAGAGAAAGAAAATACGGTTACACTTTACTTGACAGGGGGATCAAATGACTGGTATGAAACCTTCATAATCATGACATGACATTATCAATGTCAAAGATTCATAGATATTTTAAGACCACCTAACAAACCCCCCCCCCGTACCTAACCACTTGTTAACCATTAAACACAACACTCAAATAAAATTTCAGTCACATGTATTTATTCCATAAAATGAAAAAAAAACAGTGTAAACTAGTGGTGGGCCGAGACTCTTATCGCGCGATAAAAAAAATGTCGCCGTTAATCTATTCTCAAAGTTGGGTTGGGAGCTGGGTCTATACAACGCAAGCTATGATGACTTTCACCTTGATATTTTAGCGCAGATGTATACCAGCTTAACTGCACTGTACAGGGCGAGAACGAGATTTTTCAACTCGCGTGATTCGCGTCATTCGCGGAAGCAGAAGCCGCCTCATCATCTCATAACCAGGGCTTCATTTGTGCGATTCGCGCAGCAAGTAGGTCTATTGGCTCTTTGCATTAACATTTAAATCACTCGCGCTTGACACGCCATTCGCGTTTGGTCCGAACACAACATAACGTTACTGTGAAATTACCGCATCAAACGTGACGTGCTAACATGGATGCAGCTATGAAGCCGTCGGGTTTGCTTCAGGGAATATTAATTTTTAAGAAGCTTCCCAATAGAAACATCGACAAGACTAAGGTTGTTTGCACCTTGTGCAATGCGGAATTGGTTTAAAAAAACACTTTCTCTCAACAGGTACTGGTCTAGCTTTAGTTGAAACCAGTAACTTTGTATTGAGATCTAATGTATTATGGCTCCTGTATGACATATCGCTTGTTGCTCCCTCACTCTTTGTAAGTCGCTTTGGATAAAAGCGTCTGCTAAATGACTAAATGTAAATGTACTGTAGGAGCTCTTCCAGTCTCAAGTACCACCTAAACGCAAATCATCCGTTAGCTAATGCGGAAGTAAACACAAGTTCATCTTATTGAACATAATTTAATTTTCATCACCAATTATCATAGTAGAACAGCTTTCTCAAGCAGTTTGTGATGCATTTTGGAAACAGGAGATGAGCCCCTGGTCTAATGCGCCACCTGGCTTGAGAAACCCGTTCTCACAGACTTACTTTTAGTCATTATTTGGGTAGCACACATATTCTGAATGCCTTCGGCAGAAATCAAATGAGCCATTTTAATCTAGATTAATCTAGATTAATCTTGGAATTAATCTAGATTAATCTAGATTAAAAAAATTAATCTATGCCCACCACTAGTGTAAACATATTACAAACAAGTCGCTTTGCAACCTTCTAAACTGTAGGCATACAATAACTAAGTTGAAGGAAATCCGGGAAGGGACATCAACGCATCTTTTTTAAAATAATTATTATTTTACGGACAACAACACATCTGTAAACAAGCCGGAAGATTAGACTGACATAATCGGAAAATTAGAGCCAATGCGTCACTCATGCGTTAGTTTCTGCGAACAAAAGAGAGGGTAAGTACCATCCTTTTATACTACGTGTTGAGGGATGATAGGCTAACCAGTAATTAATTATGATGTGAGGAGTCTTCCTGATAGAACTTTCGCGGAAGCTTACATTTTTATAAAAGTGTCATGAAACTTTTCTTGATCTCTACTACAGTGGTACGAATTAACATGTTTATGACAGATTTATGACAGGTTATGTTGTCTTGGTAATGTCAAATTGTCATGACAAAGACACTGACAGAATATTATGCATTGCTTTATGTTAAGTTGTCACAACAAAGACAACTCAAACAATCTTTGCATTAAAATTGACATAAATCAGTGAACGACACTAAGTGACAGTTGTCAAAAACATGCATAAAATCTCCTTCATATTCATGACATTGTCATGTCATGATTATAAGGTGTCATGTCAGTCTTATGAACACCCCTTCAAGTAAAGTGCTACCGGAAATACATTATGAGGATACAGCAATTTTATAAACTCTGTCCAAAATTACAAATTAAGTAATGTCTTAATTATTTACCATAAATTGGAGTAAAATCATGAAGAGTATTATTTTTCCTGCTTCTGAGAAATAATCTCACAAGTCTTCACTAGAGTGTTAAAAGAGATGTCACAAAATGTGAAGTAGATCTGCTCTCTGATGTCAGGGCTCTACCCTAAAATAAACCTGTGATAAGAGTGAATTATTAATTCATAGCCTCTCATGTCACAGCAGAGAGTGATTTGAGACTTGATGTTGATGAAACAGCTCAAGGCTGACAAACTTCATCGGGATCTTGGGGATAATATTGTTTAATAGACCATAAGCTCTTCATCTACATAGAGCAGGACTCTAAAAGTTCCTAATCCCTTTTCATATATACGGTGCTTAGCAAATTCATTAGACCACCACCCAATTTAAGGTTTGTGTACATAAACTAACAGTGCTGGTATTATCCAAATAATTGGGTATGTTTCTGCAATGGTTAATCCACTTGTATTTCATTTCAATTTCATTTCATTTGAATTTTATTGATATAGCACATTTAAAAAACAAGCAAACTTTAGCTTTCCTGTAGCTCAGTGGTAAGAGCATTGCGTTAACAACACAAGGTTGTGGGTTCAATCCCAGGGGATTGCAAATACCTATGTAAAATGTATAGGATAAAGCAATGTAAGTTGCTTTGGATGAAAGTGTCTGCCAAATGCCTAAATGTAAATCATACTGTAATAAGATTCAAGTATGGAAGGAAGGAGTCGGGAACCGGAAGACATTTAAACAAACATTTAATAAAGTAATAATAGCCGGCGGCCCCTCACGGACGACCGCCGGCGCAATAACATTAACATAAACATAAATACAAATACAAACACAAGTTCGGGCCCGGTCCTCTCTCTTCGACGGTCCGGTCGCCATTGTTTCTTTATACGCTCCCAATCTCCTACGTGGTGCGAGGCCGGTGCGCGCACCACTGGCGCTAATTAACAATCACTTACCAGCCTCGAACCACGGTCTCGCCCCGCCTACTCTACTACATACCCCCATCACCCCTCACAGGCCGGGGGGTACCCCCGCGACTGTGCAAGCTCCCTCCCCCTCACTCGGGGGGGGGGTGGGGGGTGGGGGGTATGCAGCGACGAGACGAGACAACGGGGACGGGAGCTCTCGGAGCGACCGGAAAGAGAGAGGGGAGAGAGGTAAAAAAAAAATTATAGTCCGGTTCCCTGACATGCTGCCGCTCGTTCCTCAACCAGCCGAGAGGCTCTTCCTCGCGGTGCTATGCGGTGGTGCTGGACGTTCGATGGACGGCCCGATCCTCCTCCGCCTCCTGGCGGTTGGCGATGGCTCCTCCGTGTTAGGGCACCGGGGCAGCGAGTCAGTCCGCCGTTTCCTGCTCCTCACCATCATGGCTGTTGGCAGCAGGATTCCGGCTCACGGCCAACGGCGCTGACTCCTCCCCTCCCTTTTGGACGACCGCCATCCCACCTCGGCCCAGGAGCACGGCAGCGAGCTCTCTGTCCCATCCGAATCTTCGCTCCAGAACCACCGCCTCGGGCAGCCACTGGCGGACGTCGCTCGTCCGCGCTGCCCGAACTCCTCAGCACCGCGATGCCCCTCAGCAGCGAGGGCTCTCCGACAGCATGTCTCTCCTTCCTCCCGGGTTTCGGCACCAATGTAATACATCTCAATAAAATGGAAGGAAGGAGGCGGGAACCGGCAAACATTTAAACATTTAATAAAGTAATATAACAGCCGGCGGCCCCTCACGGACGACCGCCGGCGAACAAAACATAATATAAATACAAACATAACATAAGTTCAGGCCCGGTCCTCTCTCTTCGACGGTCCGGTCGCCATTGTTTCTTTATACGCTCCCAATCTCCTACGTGGTGCGAGGCCGGTGCACGCACCACTGGCGCTAATTAACAATCACTTACCGGCCTCGAACCACGGTCTCGCCCCGCCTACTCTACTACACATACATACAAATACAGTAAAACATCACAATGTCTCAGCTCAACTCAAAATAAAAACCAAGGATTACATGTGTTTTAAGTAATGACTTAAAAACTCCAAGGACTGAGCAGTTTTCATGTGTACAGGTAAACTATTCCACAAATTGGATGCCACCACTGAAAAAGTACGGTCACCTTTATTTTTACCTTTTTTTTTTTTACCTGGTTCTGGAAACTTTGAGGAGCACCTGATTGGAGGACCTCGGCAATTTAACAGGAGCGTTGACATGTAAAAGCTTATAAATAAGATAAGATAAATAAGCAGGCGCCAACCCATTTAAAATCATATAAACAAACAATGAAATCTTCAAATCAATTCTGAAACAGACAGAAAGGCGGTGTAGTGAAGCTAAGACTGGGATAATGTTCTCATACTTTTTAGTCCCAGTTAAGAGCCAAGCTGCTGCATTTTGGACAACCTCTAAGCGTTGAACTGTTCCAAACCAAGATATAAAGAGTTACAGTAGTCTAGTCTAGATGTTATAAAAGCATGAATTACACTTTTAAACTCCTTACGTGGCAGGTAGGGCTTGACTTTAGCCAACAGTCTCAGTTGAAACAAACTAGCTTTTACAACAGAACTATTCTGTTATTCAAATTTAAAAGCAATGTCAATAATCACATCACATCAAGATTCTTGGTAAATGGACGAACACAGAAACCCAAATTACCAAGAGTATCTACACAAACACTTAAATATCCAGGACGACCAAACACAACAATCTCAGTCTTAGGTTCATTAAGACAAGGAAAGTTCTGAGCCAGCCATATTTTTTAAATCTCTCAGGCAATCAAGAAATGACAGAAATTTTTTGACAGGCAAATACACTGAAAAAATTATAAACGCAACACTTTTGTTTACGCCCCCAATTTTTCATGAGCTGAACTCAAAGAACTAAGACCTTTTCTATGTACAAAACTGGCCTATTTCTCTAAAATAAATTCACAACTCTGTCCAATTCTGTGTAAGTGAGGACTTCTTCTTTGTTGAGATAATCCATCCACCTCACAGGTGTTTAGGGTTGCTCGTTGTTTCCAATTTATCGATTCCAAATTAAATTCTGCTTATCAATTCCGATTCCTAACGATTCTTAGTTTCGATTCTAAAGCGATGAAAAAGCAATAAAAGTCAAGCAAGATCAAAAATATTTATTTTGTGCCATTAGTTACAGCTGAAAACACAAAAATTGTCCTGTTTGAGCATTTCTTTCAAAGCGAGGGAGTAGGGGGTCTCACGTGTAGCATCATGTGAAGGTGTTCTGTCGAATTGTCCTACCCTGTCAGATTTTCCTACTGCAGGGCAAAATTTAATATAATCTAAACCACATCGACAAAAGAAACAGGTAGGATGATTTTACAATGCAAAATACCCTGTCAGATAGTCCTACCAGCTAAGAATAAACACATTAAATAAGTGTACATCGTAAATACCTTGTCAGATTTCCCTACCAGAATAAAAAAAACATGCAGGATTAATTTACAGGGCAATACCCTATCATATTGTCTAACCAGTATTAAATAAATATGTAGAATGATTTAACAATGGAAATACACTATCAGATTCCCGTCGCAGTATAAAATAAACAGGTAAGATGATTTTATTCTGCAAAAAAATGACGTGACATTTATGTGCACATGGCTTCGTCCTTGTCCCCGCACTAGTGTCATCGACGGCTAATGAAGAGCACTTGAAAACGGCAGTGTGGGCTATCGTGATGCACTACGCATTAACCAAGGTGCATTCTTATAATTCGATACGATTAACCAACCGCAGATGCTTTTCCATATTGCTGGTGACACCCGTCTTGTAACATAATAGTTTGTCACAATAATTACACTTAGTTTTGTCTTTTTGGATCTGATTTCTTTCTTATGTATCTGTTTACAGAATTGAATTTCGATTCCCAACCCTACAGGTGTGCCATATCAAGATGCTGATTAGACAGGATGATTATTGCACAAGTGTGACTAAGGCTGGCCACAATAAAAGCCACTTTAAAATGTGAAGTTTTAATGTATTGGGGGAGTCCGAAAACCAGTCAGTATCGCGCAGTGCAACACATCTCCTTCGCATAGAGTGGATCAGGTTGTTGATCGTGGCATGTGGAATGTTGGTCCACTCCTCTTAAATGGCTGTGCGAAGTTGCCGAATATTGGCAGGAACTGGAACACGTGTCGTATACGCCGATCCAGAGCATCCCAAACATGCTTAAATGGGATACAAATTCGGTAAGCAAGCTGGCCATGCACGAACTGGGATGTCTTCAGCTTCCAGGAATTGTGCACAGATTCTTGCAACATGGGGCCGTGCATTATCGTGCTGCAACATGAGGTGATGGTCGTGGATGAATGGCACAACAATGGGCCTCAAGATCTCAAAAATATACCCAAAGGGCAGCATATACAAATAAAACAACATAGGGCCCAATATTGACCCTTGGGGGACACCACAAAATACTTTACATAGTATTTATGTAAAGCACTATAGTCAATGCCTTTTTACTTCAGAAAACATGTAGTCCTTAATAGAAAAATATGTTTTATTGGTTTAATGTTACACTTGATTTATTTCTGACCTTAAAGAGAAGTTGAATGAGTTTCAATTTGAGTATAAATAAGTGCATACATATTATTTAGACATAACCGTTTGTAATTTGCCTAATAAATAAACAATTAAAAACATGTTTCTGACAGATTCTTTAAATATTAGTGCTTTCTCTTTATTATGACAGATGGTACTGTATCAACATTAATGAAAAGGAATTATGAAGAATTACTAGACCAGTGGTGGTCTACAAAGTAATCTTGTATATGTGATTCTATTCGATAAATGTTGTTGATAGAAAAACAGAATAAATTATGTTAACTGATGCATTTTGCAAATGTACCAGAGGGATCAAATGAATCTCTGAACTCAATTCAGATTCAAAACATTGAGTGTAAAAATAACTCAATGAGGCGTCCTACAGCAAAGGCCTGTGAGGTATAAATCGAGACGTGTGCAGAATTAGACGGATGAAATAGGGCCATATAATTAGCCTGACACAATTACTGACACTGAGGTGTTGAATGTTTGTGTGTGGGTAAGAGTTTCAATGTGCTTTCTGTGGCGTAGAAATGCACTCAGTGCATTATTGTCAGATAAACAAAACTCAGGTGTCTGTTTTGTTATTCTGCATTATTTGTCATCTCTCTGTCTGAATTACATTATTTCAAAACTGATAATTGTTATAATTTGGTTGATGCATTAAATACTAAGTTTAAAGCCTTTTACCAAGCAAAGTGCAACATACTCTGCCTTCATTCGATTTAGAAACTTCAGAATCTAAACTCTGATTTTAAACAGCCTTTTGGAGCAGTTTTCAGGTCAAATGTGAGTGTAAACAGAAAACATCAGTTTAATGTTATTGTCCAACCCATTCATTGTTAAATATCCGTTCCAAATTATTCATAGACTGAAAAAACGTTTGATTGAAATGTGTATGAGAAAAGTGCAAGGTTTAGTCGTTACACAGCTAAAACTGTCAATCATTTTTAAAGTTACGCTCGCTCCTCCATCACACTCACCCTGTAGCTGCCCTGGAGGCTCCTGGGAGATCAACCCTGCCTACACAGAACTGAGGCAGAAATTGCTGTCAAAGTTGAAATTACACATGCAGGCACACACATGCAATCACAGCTCGATGATGTCTTGCTTTTTTTCACTGATTTAAGGCAGGCAAGCGGTAGAGGTCAAAAGAGCTCTGACCATCACTGTCTAAGCATGGTGTCAGTAGAGACAGGGAAGGGAGTGTAAAGGTAAAAACAGAAATGGGCCACCTCTTTCCCTGTGTTCCTGTCAACAGATTTCAGGATTAGAGCAATCTCTGCAGCTCTCCTTGCCATGACAAGTCTTGGGAATTTATGGTAATACTGTTTAGCAAGGCTAGGTGGTATGACAGTTTATAAAAGAGATTATTGGTGGTGATTGCCCAAAAGATGTGTTATAATCCTGATATGATGTTTTAGCCAAGCTACTGTTTGCATCACTGCATAGCACCGACCTCTTATCTGTATTTGTGTTGCAGAATTTTCATTTTTTTCTCCTTTTACGGATTATGAACTATATCTTATAATGAAAATGCATAAATATACAAAACAATGGTAAAAGTGCATACATTGGTACAGATTAAAGTTAATAGTCAATGGCCCGGTTTCACAGAATTAAGATATTTATGTCGCTTCAATATTTTAAGGTATTTCTGGGCAAGTAATATTGAGTTAAAACAGGTCACACACATTCATATTAGTCTGGGACTAGCCTTAAGCCCTTGTATGTGAAACCGGGCCAATAAATCAAGCTATGAAGTTAATACTGTAATTTTGTGTATGGTGTGATTAAAAAAAGTAACACTGAAGTAAAAAGAAAAAGAAAATTGTTTTTAAAAATGGTTAAAAATAAAGAAATATGGTATACATTTATATGATGGTATTATATTTTATATATGTACATATATATACACACACACACACACACACACATACTACAGTATACACTGTAAAAACAGCCCATAAAAAAAATTCTGGCAGCTGGGGCAACAAAAATAATTGTACAAAAAATGACATGTTATCCCCATTTTTCTTGTTTATTTGCAATCTTTTTCTGAAATTTTACATTTTAACTATATAAAAAACATAAAATACTTATAAAAAAACTGTAAAATTCAGGAAAATTTTATGCATTTTATATGCATCTCATTTCAGTATGCATCCAATGTGTCAGGAACTAGATAAGGGAAGAACCCAAGCGGAGGGCAGCGGTGCACAAAAAACTAAAACTTTATTACGATAACAAACAAAAAGCCCACGATGGGGAGTAACACAGGGATATAACTAAAATGCTTAACTACTAACAAAAGACTTCCCACCTGTTGACAAAAACTGGGAAAGCAGGAAACTTAAACAAAACTTACAAACTAGACAAGACTGGGTCTACAAGGCATCAAGACAAACTTTTCACTTGGCAAGGTATAATTCCAGTGCATGATGCATACATTGCATTCAGGGAAGCAAGACATAAGCATAACAAGATGAATCTGCACAGGACAGAAAACACGAGGGCATTAAATAGGGAGACTAACAAAGGATAATTAACAAGTGACAAGTGTAGGTAATGAAACTCTGAAGGGAAGCTAATGAGGAATGAGAGGGCGGGAACAGAGACGAGACCGGATAGAGAGTATGCAAGGCCAAAAGGGTCAAAATGTCACTCTCCACATATAACAAGAGGCCCAGCCATGATTCTGCCCACAAGATCAAGAAAGACAAGACATAAAGAGGCAGAATCATGACACAACGATGTCCAACTTAATGATGAATAAATACCTGCTGGGTACGAATTGGTGAGAAAGGTACGCTTTCAAAATTGAGAAATTTGACTGAAAATGCAGAAGTCGGAACATAAAAAACATCCAATTGTAATTTTCAAACATATCATTTTACTGTATTTTTCTGGCTTAAAAGAAGTCATATGGCACGAATGTGTGTTTTTCTTTGTCTTTGGTGTGTTATAAGTTGCCCATGCATGTATTAGACACGTACAATTGCAAAATTTAAAGTTGCATTCTATCTAAAAGCGAATGCTCACACAGACCTACCTGAAACGCCTCGTGTAACCACACCCCCAGACATTAATGTCAGTTTGTGGTATGATTTGACCAAGACCACCCAAATGCATACCTAAGTTAGGTAAGCGTACCTGTCAGTACAATTGCTTTGGAACCTGATTTTCCAAATACAGTAAGAGGCGTTACATTTCCGTCATACCCTTGCAGTCTTCGACCAATCACTACACACTGGTTAACTGGCCTTTTCAGAGCGATGAGCATTGTAAAAATTCTCTGTTTCAGAGAGGCGGGGCAAAGAGGAGATACAAACATAAACTGTATGTGGAAAATACAGCGTTTTTGAACCTTAAATTGTATATAAACATTGAGTTACATCTAAAACAAACGATAATTTTCGTTTTAGACTTGTCATATGACCCCTTTAATAAAAGTTTTTTTACAGTGCAAACATTCACTATTTCAAATTCATCATCTTAATGCCTTGGTTTAGATTTTTATCATTACAGTAGTTACTCTGTATTCTTCAAAACATCAAAGAGCCTTATATACTCTCACTCATTCAGCCAATCAAAAGACTAAATCATGTCACCTCGTATAATATTAACCTTTTCGCACCCTAGTGTTTACAGCAAGTGATCCCAAACTCTTACAGTGCAATGGTTTGTGAATCGCTCCCTGTGGTCTTTGTGGCACGGCCCTGCCATTTCACAGCAAATTACAACTGCACCCAGAATGTCAGTCGCTGTAGACTGGACTAATTAAAGATTCTCTTTTAATTAAACTCCTCACCAGAGGATTACAGCAGCTGAGGGCATCGCTATGACGTTTGCTTTCTCTGTTGTTCTGTAGTACACAACCTTTATAAAATTGATATCCTATTCTAGAACACAGTATGACTCAGAAGGTGAAAAATTATCTGTTGTTGTTTCACAAGCGCTCTGTTATGTTTGCTTCATACAAGGCAATTTATGACATTCAATCTGTCGCCTGGATTGTGCCTTTTAAAATCCTCAGTCAATACCAATGAAATATTTAGGCATTATTAATATTATGCATTATTAAAGTTTTGAGTTTATTTCATTCATGAAATATTCAGAAGACCCAAGTCAAGTTCAAATTTACCGTTTGAGTTAAAAGTTCTCTTTTCAATAACTGCTGAATCAAATGAAACTGCATTTTAAAGGCATTTATGTCCTTACATTTAGCCCAAGGACACACGTCTTTAATAAAAATAACTGAAATGTGCCCTCACTGGACAGTTGGCATTAGAAAGGAAATGAAGTCTGTCACTGTTCCTCACATTACCGTATTTATGACCATTAATCAGTCTTATATTGCAGAATTCAGAAAGTTCAAACTAAGTATAACGTCTACCGTTACAGACGTGTAAAATTAATGTGGTTCCTTGTCTGCAAATCTTTTTTTCTTAAAGGCAAAATCAATAAACATTTATACTTTATCAGTAAGACTTAAATCATGAGTAAGACTGGTTTCTGACTGGAATTAAACTTTTGTTTTAAGCCAAAACATTTTTAATAATTTATTGAGACTTACTCCAGAATCAAGGGTAAGCACTTGACTCGTTAGATTTATAAAACAATGATTAGAGCACACACATAGCCAATTTAAAATACCATATAACTATTAACTAAATTATACAAATAATACCATTGACCAATGCAAGCCATTGATGGTGCATGTCAAGGAAAAGACAAACTGTCGAGAACAAAGAGCAAAAAGCTGATGGAAAGACAAGGAAATAATTATTAGATTCTCTCTTGCGACTATAAGACAAACACTAGCCAACTTAACGAAAAAATAAATGCTTTATTGGGGTGATGTAATGGTTTGGAGTCTTAGGTTCTGGACATCTACCAGCCACTGAGAAATCAATGTGTCTGTCAATGCATCCGTCTCAAAAGCAAAAACCAGCTGTGTGTGCATTCATTTACACCTGAAGGATGATAAAACAGCTGCTGTAGGTCTCCATGTATTTTATATGTTTAATCCTAGACTCACAATAGGAGAAGTTGCCATAGTAACTCTCAAATGTATTTGAACGTATTTATGACACTTACGTACAGATTTCATTGCATTAAACCAAGAATTCTGTCAACCAACCAACTACAAGTTCACGAAGATGCTATTTCATACAATAATAACAACGTGTAGGTAATTTGATTTACTAAAGACAAAATTCACACCCAGAAGCTACCACAATACAGTCATTTTTGTCCTCTTGCTTTCAAATTCTGTGATGAAATGTCATTTACATTATATGTTTTAAAGCGTGGTGCAAGTATCCAAATCCTTTGTATTCATACACATGAATCCACACAGTAAGCTTTCACATTTGCTGCATGGAAAGCCACACAGGTTTGAGCTGTATGGGATCTGATCCGATGAGATTAAACCAGTTTTTTGGTCTTCCACACCACATTGTGATTAAGAGATCAGTTGTAATCTGTGGTTGGCAGTGAGGCAGATTACATCACAAGGGCAGGAACTCTTGTCTGATAGACAGTCAAAACAGATGTCCGGTTTTAAGCAGGCTGGCAATAATCATCAACAATAAAAGCTTAGGGAGAGAGAGAGGAAGATGTGTAGATGGATCCAGAAAGAGAATAAATGAACGTGGCAGGGAAAAGATGGCTTTGTAGACACAGTTTAATGTTTCTCAGACGCCATCACATTTGAACGCGTATGTTTGGATATGAAGCTGACTTTTAAATGGCTCTATTTTATATACAGCATTCTCACCCTTCATTTCTCATTCCCATTCACCTAATGTTCTCTGTAAACCTATTCTTCACAGTTTATCACCCCTTTCCCTCTCTGTTATCTGCTCTTTTTTCCTTCTCTGGAAAGGGATTACTGGATTGGTATGGAGCAATCAATAGGGAGAATTGGTATCATGAATGATGTCTAATCTGAAGATAGAAAGATAATGACTATCATTGACTGCACACAAGAGAGGAAGTGTAAGAGAAATGTGTTATGTTGCCGCCTGATCACTAATGGTATAAACAGAAAATGTTGTCATCATTTATTACCCTCTTGTCATTTCAAACCTGTTTGACTTGAAGAACATGAAAGAAGATATTTTGAAGAATGTTGGTAACTGGTGCCAGGTACCAACATTCTTCAAAATATCTTTTTTTTTGTTCTCCGTAGGAAAATCATACAGGTTTGAAAGAAGGGGTGAATAAATCATGAAAGATATTTCATTTTTGGTTGAACTGTCGCTTTAAGTGCCTATTTCAAAGTAACAAGCATAAATGTGTATCGACTTCTAAGGTGGTTATTTTCAAAAGGTCAGGTCTTATTTTCTTCCAGTTAAACTAATAAAATAAGTGATCTCCTGCAGTATTCCACAGGATATTCACTTAATTATGTCATATTGGTTTGGCGCAGAACACACTGTATAAACTGTAAAAAAATCATTTTTGGGTGAATCAATCTTAAAATTTTCTCTGTATGCCTCAAGTTTCATTATAATATCAAGAACTCTCTAAACCACTCGTTTCCCCGTCAAAATCTAATCGCATACCATAAATCCTGCACGATGGGGCATGTTATAAAAACAGAGGCTCACTTTATCTAATCAAAGCTACAAACCTGTGCAACTGCATTCGCCCTGTGCAATAATTTAAAAACATGCATTCAGAAACACACGACCGCCATATACTGCTAAAAAATGGATGAGCAATAAGAAACAGTCAGAACAGTTTTTCCAGAAGGAAAAAAAAAACGACTCGCATTCCAAGTCCAGGTTTCCCCACAGCCGCTCCACAAATTGAGTTTCAATCTAAAACTTTTACGTTTCAAGTCTTGGTGCATTTTTTATATTTCAGAGAGGAGTTGTGGGTACTTTTGATAAAAGCACCATTTGATAATGCCGGATCACGTAGCACTCTAATAGATCTGCTCCCATAAATGATTTATAGAGTGCTCATTTTTAGTCTTCTCCTCTTAGCAGATAAAATAATAATAGTGGAATACATTATCCAGGGCCAGTGCGTGGGTCACGGACAGAATACAGAACGTTGCAGGTGATAATGTGAGCCTGTGAGCGAGCTTGGATGTGTGTGTGCACGGATGCACGGATGTGTGAGAGAGGAACTTTGTAGAAATAAAGGAGAGAGAGAGAGAGAGTGTGTGAAGAAAAAGCAATGAATCTGTAGTGCATGATCGAATCAAGAGAGAATGTATGAATCATTTTTGACTGACACCTCCACCATGTCCTGATTCTTTCATCTGTCAGAGCTTCGATGTGTCTGCGTGACCATGTAATGCTATGCTTGGTTTTACCTGAGGAAAAATCACTCTGGCAGAAATACGGAACTATTAGAATTCTTACAATTTTCCCTCTCTCTCTCTCTCTCTCTCTTGGTCACTTTCTCTCTTGTTCGCTAGCTTTCTCTATTTAGCATTTTTGCTGAGGAAAAGTGTCACTCCTATTTATAGGAACTCTGGGTGTCTGGCAACAGAATGTTCTCTCTCTTCTCCTTATCATGCTTCTTGCCGAAATGAAAACAAGAGGCAACAAAAAGACGAGGGCAAGCAACAGGCACTGTGATGGAATTGATGAATGAGAGCACAGAGGGTTGAGGGGACTATTTCCTCACATTAAGGCAAAGCTGTGGCTAAATCGTCTGCTCAGAGTAGCTCAGTCTGTAAACTCAACCATTTTGGTTTCCATTTGTTAAAGCAGTGAAACGATTCACAGTAAGCTTACATTGCCAGGCCAGCGTAAACATCTGCAAAACATATGCATTCCATTAATAGATGCCTGAAAATGAATAGCTGTTCCTTTGGCGGGTAAGTGTGTGTGTGTTTTAAAGGGAGGTTTCACCCAAAAATAAAAAGTGTCATAATTTATTCACCCTCTTGTCATTTCAAATCTGTATGACTTTCTTTCATCTGCAGAACAGAAAAAAAGAAGATAATTTTAAGAATGTTGGTAACTAAACAAGCCATTCACTTCTATTGCATGGGCACAAAAAACCAATAAAAGTCAACCGGTACCACCATAGTTCAGTTACAATTACTCTTCAAAATATCTTATTTTGTATTCTGCAGAAAAAAGAAAGTCATACAGATTTAAAATGACAAGAGGGTGAGTGTATGATGACAGACTTTTCATTTTTGGGTGAACTATCACTTTAAATTAATAATTTTACCCATTTGGGTGTATTCACATAAAAATTCCTCATCCAGAAAAATAACATAGTGATCAGGAGGCAACATAACACATTTCTCTAACACTTCCTCTCTTGTGTACAGTCAATTATAGTCTCTATCATTATATCTTCAGATTAGACATCATACATGATTCCGATTCTCCCAATTGATCGCTCCATACCAATCCAGTAATCCCTTCCAGAGAGGGAGGGGTGAGTGAATGATGACAGACTTTTCATTTTTGGGTGAACTATTCTTTTAAAGAGATTTTGGCTTGGAGTGGTAAATTTAGGACCTCTGGTCTAAAAAAATAATTAATTTATTTTTTATTATTATTCTTATGAATCTCCTATAAAGCCTTATGGCTAAAGGTTGGTGAATTTGACACTCTGTGATACCCTCTAGCGCCAACAACTCTTTAACATTTAATGCAGGTTTTAGCTAATAACTTTTAAATTGCATGGCCTAGAAACAAAATCCCTTTTGGTCTGATTTCAAACTATCTCCAATTTAAGGTCACGCGACCATGAAGTCAATTGTGATTATGAAGTGATTACAGCTTTTTGAAAAACCAAACCGTTCACGTACACCACCTCAGCGAGGCACGAGTCGCAGAATCCACCAATTTAAAGATTCACATCTCTACATGTCTCTCTTGTTGTTCTTCATCTTGAACATCAAATGCCTCTTGCCTCTCTGGCTACATTTTCTTAGTCTCCTTTCAATTTACACACACACACTATGACAGTGGGTGTCTGTTTTCACACTTGTAGAAGTCTCATGAGCATCAAAAAGTGGGGCAGTTATGAAGAACTAATAGCCTGTCAGACTGCACACAACAGACTCTTTCGTCTCAAGCAATTTCCTGCCTATGACCAATATGCCAGCACTTTTCTCTCTCAAAAGCTTTGTATAGTCACCATTTTTTTTTCTTGTATTTTTTGAATGCATAATCATATGCAGATGACTCATTAACTTGATGTACAATCAACATTATAATCATGTAATGGTCATTATTAGAAGATATATTTTAATGAGTTGTGTAATTCACTCACTGGTTATTTACATATGGATGACTTGAATGTGACACTGTACATAGATGGATTGTTATGCAGCATATTGATTCTCAAGACGTACAGGAAAGGAGAGCCGCTGTAGTCAGCAGAACTAATTTTTATGCAGGGAAACTCTATTTGTATATACAACTTATTATCTAAAAACGTTGAGCATTAATCACCAGCAAACCTTATCATCATCATATCATAATCATGATCAAGACTTTAATCTTACTAAGTGCTGCCATGATACTTTCATCATTTCAAAATATGACAGCATCTTTCAGCTTTAAAATATAATCCCATTCTGTAAAGACTTTCAATAAAACCGTCCAGCTACATTTTATTACTGAACTGCTTTTCTGTGGCTCAGTGATTAGAGCATGGCACTAACAATGCCAAGGTCATGGGTACAATGCCAAGGTCATGGGTTCGATCCCAGGGGATTGCATATAGTCAGAAACAAATGTGTAGAACAATGCAATGTAAGTCGCTTTGGATAAAAGCGTCTGCCAAATGCATAAATGTAAATGTGAACTGGATGAAGGATTATTGATACTGTAGATGTTTGTTTCGAGAGATTCAATGAAACATTTTTATACGTTATCTAAAGTATATTTTTTGCTTTTATCTTTTCCCAAAACACAGGAGTGATTTTGAATTGTGATGGATTATTATGCTCTTTTCTTTGGTTTAAGACATCTGTGTATGCAACTAAGTGCAATTGTTTAGTCTGTGTAATAGACCTGAAAGTAATGGGTTTGTGTTTGATGGAGAATCTGCACTTAGTGGTTTTACCAATGCAGTTTGCTGTATGTCTTTTTAAATGTATTAATATTGAATTGTCTCAAATGAAGCAGGGTTATTTTAGTTTACTAAAATTAAAACTTTGAAAATGTTTCTGTTCATTGAAATCAAATTAGATATTAATCAAAAAATTATTGGAAAGACTTAACTAAAGTAAAAATGTAAATGTTGCCTAAAAAATGAACAGAATGAAGTTAAAAACACAAAAAATTTATAATAAACAAAAATAAAAAATCTTATGTAGCAACAAAAAAATATGCAAAGAAATTATAAAATGACAAAAGTATATATCAAAATGGCAAAGACTTTAGCTTAAATTAATACAAAAACCAATAATCAAAAAATAAATGCTAATTTCAAATATTAATACAACTAAATAAAACGTAGTTCAAAACAATAATAACTCTGAAATTAAACTTATGCCACACATACTTGAATGGCAACCTTCACGTCATTGAATAAACATTAAAACACACTTTTAATTAACTCCTTTTGTTGAACAGACATGAAACATTTGACACAGACACCATGGAAACCGAAGAATTGCACCGTTCATTTTAGCATGCCAAAATGTCAATATACAGACTTTAACTTGTGCCAAAATGTTTTAAATTGATTGATGAAAAAGTTGCATTGTGGTGCATGTGTGTGCATGCAACCCAGGTTTGAGACCCGAATTCTGTCACATTATCACTACATCTAGTAGCCACAACTACTGAACAGAAATCTGAGAATAAATTGATAAAGATCCTACAACAAGTCTATGGCAAATCCACTCAAACAGAATACTTCCTGATAAAAGGGCAAAATTTAATTCTGTGGAATAGTTTCCATTCTTTTTGGACCTCTTTTTAGTACCCCCAGCACATATCGCCTCCACACTTCAACATCCAATCAGGGGCAGGATTCAAGAAACTGTTCTTGAAACAAAGTATAAGATTGTTCTTAAGATCAATTATGGAAAGTTTGTAAGAACATCTTAATTTTTTCATAAGAATAAAATGGCATTTCCTTTGTAAATCAATCTTGAAAAAATATGTATGAACTGTCTTAATTGTTTTCTCGGCAATACAAAATATTACTAACATTTTTCTTCAATTTGAATTAGGGTTAGGAAAAAATATGGCAGTTCAGCAGAATTTTCTTGTGAATAAAGCCTCATGACAACAGGAGTGGGCAATCAAGATGACATTTGATGGTAGCTATTCAGTCGTTCTCTTATGTGCACATCATGTGTCATTCAAACCCAAGTAAGCAGTGATGCTTTTCCAACCACAGATACAACGGCATCCACCCCCATGTAGTGTGTATCACCGCAAGCTTAGACCAACATATGCATGTGTGTATGTGTGTGTGTGTAACTGTGACTCACCGTCCAGCCACCTCCATCCGTGCTCATATCACAAGAGACCTGAAAGCCGGCAGGGTAATGAGTGGGAAAAATAGAGTAAATGCCATCTTCCCTCTGACCACTAGAATATATATCACTACAGTCACGTGGACGAGAGCCTGAAAGAGAGAGAGAATTTCATTCTGGTTATATGCTGAACAGTAATATTTTTGACAAACCACAGATTTTTTGTCTAGGAAGTCTGTTATGTTTTAACCCTTTTTTTAAATAACAATAGAACCCATATCACAAAATACAATTCAACATATCACTACTGTCCTTCTGAAACCTCATACATCGATATTTTATGATTTTATTTTTATGCCATAAATCAATATTTTAAGTCACTCTTTTTGTTTGTCATTTGGTTTTGCAAAAATCTAACCAAAGAAACTTTGACAAAAGTCCTTTCCCTGAAAAACAGTGAATTCATACATCCAAGTTTTTGCAGTATGTCTTTTGATCTGGTAAGCCTACTACATCACCTTTAGCAACAGAATAGAAGATAGCTAACTAGGCCAAGGCTAATTCAATGTCCAGAGGAATAGTGCTTAAGGTTAGCCAATATCACTTCATGCCAGCTTTTCAAGGCAGCTGGTGCATCTCAGTTCACTGGTCTTTGCTCCCAAAAGAGCTATTCTTCTCTCTGATTATAGCAAACACTCCTTCCTTCACTGCCGCATGCTTGCATACAAGTGTCTGCCTCAAACCGGGGTTCATTACAACCACACCTGTGGCTTCAGCAGAAAGTGGCAAATGCTTTTAGACACATTAGGCTTCCCGAGAGCGCAATTTAAGCACGGGCACTTTCCTCATGTTCCCAGTCAATCATCTAATGAGAATTCAAATCAGCAGGGGTATAGAAATAAGGGTATAGTTATATGAACACTTTAAACACAGTTTTCAGTTAAATTGTGTATCGAGAGCGAGTCGGTGAGTCAACAGTGGGAAGATTAGCACCTCTGCTCGGGGACTGGAAAGCTCATGACTCTAAGCTGGTGATGTCAGAGTGAGATTTCGAGGGGGCATGTTGTGTTATCGAGATTGTGGGAGTTGATAATTGTCTCGCGGTGAAGGTAGAATGGACAAACAGAATTAATCATTTTTAGATGCTGCTGAGAGGGTGAGTAAATGGATTGAGTGGTTGAAAAAAGCTTGGAGGTCTGAGGAACATGTGGATTTACATAATACATTTTGTGATTGGCCAAAACTTGTCCAATTGGTCATTTATACAAATCTATACAGTATATGCATTATGATCACTTAGTTTCAAATCCACAATCATTTAAAGGGAGCCGGTCTTCTTTTTGATGCTACAAACGCTTTTACACTTCTAGAAATACATTTTATACAGGCCTGTCAAGCTCTTTCCCACCAGAATCAGTCATCCATATTTCTAGTGGTGCCCTATGACATTACCACATTTAAAGTCACTGAACCCTAACATATTTTACATACAAGGCAATCTAATGCGTGAACAGTAGGCATGCTGGTTGTCTCACCATTGGCACAGCCTTTAAGGCGGACACCCCTGACTGGTGCCCTCTGCAGGTCAGCCTTCACCCTGGCTTTCAGACCACCTGTTTCCTTCTGCATGGCATTCAGAGCATCGCTCACGGAGTTCACAACCTTCACCATGTTAATCTGGCTTTCGGAAAGCAGCTGCAACACAAATGTATGAACTGTTACATAGACAGCATATAGTTACATTCAGCAAGTGCACATGAACTATAAGGAACAGATGAAATATGAACTGACACTAAATAGGTAGAGGTAAGTTGCACACCATTCACTGTTGTATATTTAAGTTTTGACTGAAAATGTCACATCCGTATTGGTGAAATTGCCCTAAAGAAAATGAGATAAATGCTCATTCACAGTCATTCTAAAAAACCTAGAGAACTTTTGTCTGTTTATATTAAGTGTAATTTGTCAGTTGTAATCCATATTCCCCATTGTGCGTACCTTGCATCTTCTACCATACTAAGACCAACTTCAGCACCTTGGACAGCAACACATTAAATTAGAGTTGTGCAGCTCAACGTAAAAACAACTCTTATTCTAAGTGTGAATGGGTTTAACTTAAGAAAACACTTGGCATTTATGAAACTTTAAATCAATAAAGTGCCTTGTCAAACTGTGACTGTCCACTGAAAATCCCTTGTAGCCTATGGAAAGGTAAGATCTGTTTGAGGTGGTTCCCAAAAGGCAATCTGTCAAGTGAAGTCAATTGCTTGACGTGCAATAAAGCTGTAAAGGTCTTTGTGCCAGAGTTATGGTGTGGTTTTCTGCTCGAGGCAGTGAACTGGACCTGTCACTGCTTGACTACCTAGAAATAAGACCCCTGTACAAGATACACACAGATGGACACAAACAAACAGACCCAAACCTACTGTGTTCTTTCCACTCTAAACCTGAAAGAACTGAACCATTTTAGATAAATAAATAAAAATTCCTTTGAGCATGAGTGTGTGCTTGTGTGTACGTTCGTGAGACACATTCAATGGTTTAGATAAGTTTGGTGTTGTAGCTTCAATCTGCGCTAAACAATGTGTCTTTCAAATTGAGTACAGTGATTTTTTTGAAGACACCTAAACTCCTGAGTTAGATGAAGTAGGATATAGCACAGGAAGATCCTGCCTACATCTGTTACAACTAAAGGATTTGGCTTTTCCGATATTGAGGTATGACAAGCAGTATTGACTGACAAAAAAATTCACACTGACGTGTGAATTTTATGTAGCATAAAAAACAACTCTAACCATATATTAAGTTGAATTTTTTTAAATGTGTTTTCTTGGGATTCTATATTTCGCTCTCTCTTGTCAAATGTTGAATGTCTGGTTATATTCTTGGATAGAGGTAAATGACACAAACATGGAATATCTGAAGGTGTAATTTCTCTCCCGGGACAAGAAAGCAGACAGGGCCCTTGCTAAGGCACTCGGAGCCTTGACAGTTTATAGCTCACTGAACTCAATGATCACGTCTGGATTGACACATCACTGAAACCCCACACACAAACACACACACACACATGTAAGTGCAATGACAGCGTTGTGCCCAGAGGAGGTAACCTTTAGCTTCAGGGCTTTTCCGGGTTTATAGCGGTTGTAATGCTGAGATGATTGACAGCGCAGAATTACTTCCATTAATGGCAGGGCGTAA
The DNA here is from genome assembly GCF_015846415.1 of Triplophysa dalaica. Lineage (NCBI taxonomy): Eukaryota > Metazoa > Chordata > Actinopteri > Cypriniformes > Nemacheilidae > Triplophysa > Triplophysa dalaica. The sequence continues at coordinate 21,415,892 of NC_079545.1, forward strand.
ACGGAATAGTCTCTACAGCTAAAATGCCACTGAAGCTAAAATGAATTCACACAGAGCTCTTTCATTGCTGGCTTTAGTAGGTAAAGCATTTACTCTTGGAGCTTGGAGGAGTGGTGGGGGTTGTTTAGTGTGCATATCCTGGTGCATCACCGACTGTATGTGTAAAACGCTTTCACCTCGGTGCACAATCGTTGATGGTTTCACCACAAATTAGCAATTAAATTGGCAGTACAATTAGGTTTAATCAGAGACGGAGGAACTGCCTTTCTGTTCCACTTACATGCATGTTAATAACAGGTAGAACTAGCTTTAATTAACACGAGTTAGACGTTGTCTTCGTAACTTCCTGCTCTGTCCACAGCTGGCATAAATGTAATGCATGCAGTTTAACTACAGAACCGTGGATAATACAGACTGAGTACAATACACAACAAAAAAAGGTTGTTAAACCAATATGTTCATGAAAATCCCTAAAACAGCGTTTTTTACTTTTTTACTTTTATTACAACAAGGCAATTATTAGAAAATCATTTGTTAAACAGCACGCTGATACCAGGTAGACCTTAAGATCAAATAAAGACATCTATAAAGTGAGCATTCAAATTCAACGCTCACAAATATTAGTAACTTTACTATATCGCTCAAATGTATTGTATATGTATACGTTTCTTATACATTTATGTCTACCTGCTGAGGGACTGTGGAAGGAAATCAGCCCGTGGGCTAAATTCATCAATTTTATAATTGTACATGGTCCCTTTCAAATAAACTTAAATAATAATCAATAATTTAATAATTTAACTAATTTAAAGAGATAAATATGCATGAAAGTCACACTAAAAAGTTATTTATATTTTCAAATGTTTATTTTCATATTGTTACATTCCATAAAAATTATTCATAAAACTCATGTCATAACATCATTTCGGCAAATGCAATGTGTAAATGCATGTGAAGCATGCACATGTTACTGCACATGTGTAAATGCATATGTTTGTGTTATATCTGTCACTTTACTGTAGAAGCAGCTTCTGTGTCACCTTTGCAGTTCATTTATTGGAATACATTAAAAATAAAAAAAACTAGCTTTTCGAGACTTGTGATATCTTTGTGAGGTTGCCTCTGGTCATATTGACTGTGCTCTGATGTTTCTTTCACACCAGTGGTTTTGATGCAGTCCCAGTTTCGATTATCCATTATGTTGATTTTGATTACTGTGAATGCAGTCATAAGTGTGAACCAAGAACTGGGCTTAAGTCTACTTGAACACACAGGGTTTGGAGTAAACAGCTTACACTTCGCTATATTCTTGTCTTATTTCCAACGGTAAGCTCCCCTCAAGACATGCATCTTACTCGTTACTGGTTTTACAAACAGTGGTAATAAGCGGGGTCCTTTGGCGAGGTCCCACCTGTTTCTCAGCAGTGCTTTGCTCAACTTGGCAACTGCTTGGACGTGTAATGTAATACACAATAGGGTTTGGCCGATAGACGATGCCATTTTCCACCGCTGATGGCTGATAGACATGACGATGTTGAGCTGGCATCCTGATTCCAACAAATGTTTATTTTTTATCACGTGACTCTCGCTGCTCTGTGCTGCGGGCTCCAATTTGTTAACAAATATGAACAAATGCTAAGAGGAATAAAAACATGCACTGTACAGATCAGACTTGCCTGACTTTACAACTGTAGCTTGCGTTGTATAAAGAAGATGCGCCATACTTTACAATTATTTTATTGAATATAACATCAGAATTAGAATACATGCTTTTTTTTAGGCTATGATTATCGTTTATGGATGTTTAACAATGGATGTTCATGTTTCTAATAAAAAAAACGCTTTATATTTGACATATTTTAAGTCTTTTGTTCACCGCTGTCCCTCTTCTCAATAAATGACTGGATTTCTTTCGGTCTATATAAAGTCCCGTCTTCCAAAACACTCTGTTTGGTAAAGCAGACCCAGTCTGTCGTGATTGGTTCCCTGCTTAGAGTGTGTGTGAAGATGTCCCACCCAGTCCCAGCTTTCACAGCCGATGTTGAATTCATGGAAGCTGTTCGTTGGTAATCTTAGAATGTGTGTAGCTGAATTCTTATTACCAGCTGTAGGACTGTGATGAAAGTGAAAGTAGTTTAGCGTGTAGCTCAGTTAAATGTTTACAATCTCTGATAACCAAACACCTCCCCAGCGGCTCTTCCTCTTCTCTAAGGAAGGCCTTGCCCCTTTTTTGTAGTCCGATCCAGGCGATGTCTGTAGTCTTTGAAAAGCGAATTCTGTTAAACACAATATCTCGCTTGGCACTAAACTTTGAGCTTTATCATTTTGCAGGTATTATTTATGCTCTAACAGCAACATAACACACTAACTAAAGGTTGAATAATAGGATCGCAGGGAACGTGCTCTGTAAAATGCCGCAGGGCGATGTCACGGTCCATGGGGACATTTGCCTGTAGCCATCACCTGATGCTAATTTGGTAAACATCGCCCAACCCTAAAACACATATTACAAATACACAAAGAAACCCTAAACATTTTCTACTAGTGTAAATTTGTTTAGTGATTCAACAAACTGAGTCTTATTGCTGTTCTTAAATTTTTCCTGTGTTTTCAATGTAAAACCTTGCCGTACATTAATCAAGTCTGTATGAAGTCGCTTGAAATGTAAAAGGAAATACTGGATATTTGCTATTTTAATAATGTAATATTTATTAAAATGACAGATTTATATCATAATACAACGTTTGACAGCTAAAACTAGATTTGATTTGGCTAGCTTTCCATGCAACCATTCATGCCTGTCCAAGGCTTATTCATCGTGCTTGATTATTTTGCAAAATATAAAGGTGTAGAAAGTAGAAAGGTTAAGTAACACTATTACGGTATGATTCAACAAAAACAACATACCTGAGCTAAAATTGTTCTGACACAATTCCATTTGTTTCTGCAAGCTGCATGTGCTGTCACATGCACACTCTCTATATAACTTCATTTTGTAAAAAGATATAAACACGCTTTCCAACAGGTTGGAACAATGTATTATTCCAATAATTAATTTATGTTAAAGGTTATGTTTTTTGACCTTATATTAATTCTGTATAGAAATGCACATAGTAAACCAAAATCAACTAAAGACGGCAATAAGGTGATTCAAATCTGTGATGTTTTGTAGATGTTATACATTATCAAAGCCCAGATAAAATATTGATTTATGTTGCAAAATCTGCAGAATTCAGGATATTTGATTTAAAGATGGTAAATGTGTTAAACACAGATGAGAGTCTTATTGGTAGCATCATGAAAAATAAATCATAAAACAAACAGGGGCAGGGGATGCGTACATCTTTGTGATGGATGAGCATTCAAATTCTGTGGAAATCTGTAGAGCTTTCTGCTGAGTTCTGCAGTCACAAATTTTGTGTGGGCCTGGTTATATCTGAAATCTGAAAATGCAGCTGTTTGGTATGTGTCTGCGTGTGCATGTCATTACCTGTATAAGTCTGCTCTGTTCAGTCTGCAGTGTGCTCAAGTCCTGTCCCAGGTTGTTCTGTCCTCTTCTCAACGACTCATAGTCCATCTTCAGCTGACCTGCATGGGCAGACAGCTTAGCAACTTCCTCTGCCAAGTTGACCAATAGTGCGCGATCCTGTCCTTTGACGGATTTCAGATCTGTGTCGTGATCAGTAAGTGAGTGCAGCAAAGAAGTCTGCACGCCTTCCAGCCGAAGAAAGTTACTGTTATAATCGGGGCAGTTGGGGTCGATGAAAATATTGATGCGCGATCCATCGCCCCTCTCAACTGTTACCAGTGCATTGGCTTCATCCTGATTGGTGCTAATATGGGGCGGTCCATCCGACATGGGCGGGGCCTGATAGTGGTTCATAAGAAGAATGGTTCCGGTGACTGTGACGGCGAGGAGCACGGCAACGAAGAGCAGGATGGTACATAGCAGGTAGCTACAACTCATCCTCTGCAGAGAGATAGAAAAAAGAGAGAGAGAGATTTAGAGACATCATAATATCATAATCATCATTAGAGTTTCTGCAGAACAGAGAGTGCTTTTTAAAGCCCTTTGGGAATAATACTGCAGTCTGACAGAACTGAAGGAAAGAAAGACATAGATGAAGGTGTTCCACCATCCACTCCGCTCCGCTGTGAGCTTTTATCAACTGACTACTTTAATAACAATGAGCACTAAGTTCTGCAGGCCTAGATGGAATCTACTATTTAATTTTTTTACATTTGGAAGGAAATCTACAGAATTGTGCCAAAAGTATTTTACCATGCTAAATGGCGCCGAATGCATAATTAGACAAAATTGAAAAAAACATGTATGATTGGGAATGAACAGAACTTGGTTTTAAAATTCAGCAGGTGCAAATTCCACATTGGACACTCATTGACACACCCAAGCACAAAACTTTGGGTCCATTAGAAGTATACATCTCATAAACAAGCATTGCTGCACATCTCAGATCCACACCTACTGTAGAAGTATAGAGTGTGTTGGTATATGTGTGTCTGGGATGTCAATGCACAGTTATCCTTCACTCCATTACAGTACCTGTTTCACGCAGTTAATAGATATCGCACTCCATCTCTCCCGATTCCGTTAATGGGAGAAAATCTCAACCACTTTGAGTTTACCGTCCAGACAAATGCGTATGTGCGTGCTGTCTGCATTTGTATGCGCATTGGTTGTTGTGCAAGGATGCGCTGCAACGTGGGTGTGGTTTCCATGTGAACGATGTCATTTTGAGAATAAGTGCCCACACATATGTTCTGTCTCAAGCCGTCCTGTTCATTAATATGCAAAACAGTCACGCTGGCATTGGCCCATGCTGATGGGTGGTTAATGGCTTGCTTTATGATTTGGCTTTTACTACCATCTCTGGGAAAATAAAAAAAGATTTCTGAGATGCACATCAGTGAGCAGTTTACACAGAGAGCTCAGAGATCTGCCCCGTTTCATTGGCGATGGTTGATGAAACATGTAAAGGACAGGTTTCAGAGGCAATAAATCTCCGCTGAATATTTAAAATCACACTGTTTTTTTTAATGTTTGTAGATATGCACTACATGTATCATTTTGCTATTGCTAGCTCACTGGAGACACATAGTCCTAGTATACTTTGGAGCCAAAGGGAGCTGTTTTTATTTAATATACTGTCGATGATTTTATTTTAGCTCCGCACTAAAGTGATTAAAAGAAGAAACTATGCTGTCAGCATGAATGGCAACGTAGCAAAACCCTTTGGCCAGATTTTAATAAAGCTTTCCAGTTGCATCATAATTTATTGGCTCCTGATGCTTTGTATTTATTCCAGCCAACTGTTCATGATAAAGGACAAACGGTATATTATTTAACAGCCCTGGCTGATGAGCGTATGAACTACATGTAATCTAATTGAACCCAATCCAGTAATGCCCCTTGGACACTTTCCTCCTGAGCAGCTGTTTCATCTAGATGAAAAACTGGCAAAACAGATTTATATGCAAAACTTTTTTCAAAAGGTGGAAGGGGGTTATTGATGACGGGACTATAATAGCCATTTTCCCTGTAGATTAACCGTCTTTGTTATTGTTTTCCGTTGCATATTTTCTACAGCTGAACCACGGTAGATTTATAGATATTTTTGCTTGTTGTATTCTGTTGTTGAGTGAAAACTGCACAACTGAGTGTCACTCTTGTTCTTTCAACACACAACCAGACACACAAACGTTATTTTAAACAGTCAGGGCATCCTAAACAAGCACTTAGCATTCTATATGCGAGAGAAATCTGTGTACTCCCACACATTTGTGTATTATGTTGATTTTTTATTTTAATGCCCAGAAAGATGGAGGGTGTCTCATAGCTCATAATGTATGTGTGTGTTAGACGTATCGGTGCAGTAACAAACTACTCAAAGATAATCAAATAAACACGCAAATGAAGGTTTTGATTTTGACATAGGGTTTACATGTTAAATGCTATGTGTAATATAATCTCATTTGAAACTGGATTCAATTCCTCATTTATTCCTAATCCAAACAGTTAACAGAAGCCACACAGAATAATCAAGTTTACAAGATTCACAAAATATTAATGGGATAGTTCACACGAAAATTAAAATGCGTTCGTAATTTATTCACACTCATGTCTTTTTCAAACCTGTATGCCTTTCTTCTGCAGAACACAAAATATATTTTGAAGAATGTTGATAACCAAACAATATTGGGCTCCGTTGAAACCACTGAGACATTTCACAAAATACCTTCTTTTGTGTACCACAGAAGAAAAAAATTCCAAGTGTTAAAGCACATGAGGTTGAACAAATGATGACAGAAGTTTTATAATTGGTTGAACTATCCCTTTATAATGCTGGGAGATTTGACATATTTCTTGTCTGTATTTCTAGTAATGTGTGTGATGTACAGTTTGGACTTAAATTATGTGGAAGACCGTAGCCCTTACCTTGGGCGATGTTTGTCTGACTGTATCTGAGTCTGACCAGCGGTGTTTGAGTTGAGAAGAGTTGGGCACACAGAATGTCTGCATCAAACAAACAAACAAACAAAAACACAAAACTAAATAAAGTGCTGTTCTGTTTGCTATTTGACACCTTTATTTGCATTTTTAAATACGTTCTGTTGACAAGAGCTAAAGGAGTTTGCAGGAAAGCACTGTTGGTATGAGAATAAGCTCATGAATACTCTCTAATAATATACTTTTCTTAGCGATAGAGCTCCTCTTATCTCCAAAACAAACAAACACATAGGGTCGCATACACTTTTGTAAGCATCTTATCTGATTTTCTGTTTTATGTCCCGGGCAATAAAAGCAAACAATATTGCATTAGCATTTCACTATAATGGTTACAGAATAAGATCAAAGGAACATTAGGAAGGCCTCTCAGTGCTTTCTGAAATGCTGCTTTCGCTTGCTGTGCGAATGGTCCGGTTACCCACACAGCAAAATCACCAGTATTATAAAAAATCTAATTAACACTCACATTGTGGATTATATATACACTGTGAGTGTTCATTTGACAATGCCGAATAGGAATTCAATACATTCATATGCTCAAGTGAAGATGTGGAATTTACAGATTTTACAAGTACATGTTCCCTGTCAAATTCATGAACAATTTATGGCTGCTAATTATTGAAGCCTGCCAACCAATTTAGAGAGAGAAAGAGAGAGAGAGAGAGGTAGAGGGAGAGACAATTAACCACAGATATAATGAAGAGAGTGAACAAACTACAGTTAGTTCAGAATGCAGCTGCAAGAGTTCTGACCAGGTCAAAAAAATACGATCACATAACCCCAATTTTATCATCCCTTCACTGGCTACCCGTTAAGTATCACATTGATTTTAAAGTTCATTTAATTACATATATTGCCTTAAACGGTTTAGCTCCTACCTACTTAACAGAGCTTCTATCACATTACATCCCATCCCCCAGCTCTCTAAGATCTAAAAACTCCAGACTTTTGATAACACCTAGAATAACTAAATCCACCAAAGGGGGTAGAGCTTTCTCATGTGTAGCACCTAAACTCTGGAATTGCCCCCCCCCCAGATGCTATTCGAGGGTCAGACACTCTCTCGCAATTTAAATCTAGATAAAAGACACATCTTTTCAATCAAGCTTTCGCTTAATGCATAGTTAATGAACAGCAGCTACACTTATTATTCTCTTTCTGGCAGAGATTCCGCCAGGCCCAGATGAAAATCCAGTGCCATCCTCCTGTGAGAGCCTGCAGACTGAATGACCATCCCAGCTCTATCTCAGCCAATTCCGTCACCACAAGGGAAAGGCGACCATCTGACTATCCCAGCTCAGGAAATTCCATCCCCAGCCATGAGCATAGACGGACTACTTGTCACATTAATGCTAAAGTTACAATACTTGGTATTTAATGCTAAATTTACATCACATTACAGCAGTTTGAAGTTATCGCTGCATTCAGTGACCCTGAATGGAGGTTGCTGGATGGGTGTTTGTGGGGCCTGGGAGGACTTGTTGGCTGGGGGTGTTCATTTGTCGGGCTGTGTGGGTCTGGTTTGGTCTTGTTTTGTGGTCTATGACGGACAACAGAGGAATAAAGTTACATTATGCCAATACTATTTTCCCTGGTTGTTCCTCTGTTTTCTGGTGATGATTGCGGAGTGGGACTGGTTGGACCTGCACGGTTTTGGAGAGTGGGACTTCCTGGCTCGCGGATGGTGGGATCTCCCTCTTCTTCGTGGATGTATGCTCAGTGGCCTTTGGTCGGGGTCACGTCAGCGGAGATCTATCCCTCCCGGCTGCGCCTTGATTCTCCCAAGTTTTTTTTTTCCATTATTCATCATTGGAGTTTGGGTTCTTAGCCTAAGCAGGGCAGTGTTGGCTTGCTCACCGGTAGGGCTGCAACAAACTGTTATTTTGATAGTCGATTAATCTAGCAATTATTAGACCGATTAATCGACTCGTCGACAATTATTTCAATGACTAATCTGTAATTTTTTTAGGATTATTCAGCCTTTGCAACTAGTTAAAATATTGAGTTGAACATAATTAACGTAATGAATAAAATCAATTCAGCTTTTTAAATTTGTTTTAATCAACTTGAACCAACTGGTGGTTACTCTCTTTAAGTTCGCTGATTCTGTCCAACTCGAATCACACAAATACTCTCTACAAACTTTTAAATACAAATAAAATTTTGACATTGCAGGCCCTTAAATGAAGTCACGTAATCAAAGGACTCTCGACAACAAGAATATTTGTCGACAATTTTTATTGTTGACTAATCGTTTCAGCCCTACTCACAGGGAGACTGGATCTATTTATTTATTAGATATTATTTATTAGAATGATCTTGCTTTCCTGTAGCTCAGTGGGTTCGATCCCAGTGGATTGCATATGCCTAAGTATAAATGTATAGGATAATACAATGTAAGTCGCTTTGGATAAAAGTCAAATGTCAATGCCAAATGCATAAATGTAAATGTAATTGTTCTATTAACACCATGCACTGTGCTGTGTTTTACCTTTCCGTGATTTTCTGATTTGCTTCTGTAAAGCTGCTTTGGAACAATGCATATTGTGAAAAACGCATAATAAATAAATTGAATCGAATTGAAAAGTGAATAATAGATGATCACTGATCAGCATTATTTACTACTAAGAATTCTGACTGTCAAAACTTGCAATAAGAGAGAAAATGCATTAAACCGAAAGATTAATGATTCTGTGAGTTGTTTTGAAGCATTCTCTGGAGAAATACTAAAATCAAAAAAATGTACAGGCACATATTGTAGTAGAAAGCTTTTAGTTGTACTTTCTTTATCCTAAAAAATAAAAGATGAAAGCATCACTCTCTGGAAGCTCCCTCTGTTGACAAAGCTGCAACTTTAATCTGATGATAGCTGGGTGTTCAAAATGATTTTCTGCTTAATAACCTCAAGTGTCCATAAAATAAAAAATGAATAGAAAATAAATTATGATTTAAATATTGCAGTGTTTATTATATAAGATTTTTTTAATTAATGTGCCCACATAATCTTTAATAAAAATTCCCTCAGAAAGTCCCCCTCCCATTCTTCTCTGTATGTCTTGACCTGAGGGGGGAACTATATTAACTGTGGCCCAGCCCCTTTTTCTTCTCATTGCAGAAGCCGTTACACTCAAATATATGTCACAATACAGACAAAAACATTACTGCAAATTCTGACTATATAAGTAACTGATAAACAAAAATCAAGAAGTCAGACTTTCAAAAGTTTGCACAGCAATATGTGATAGAAAACTACACTACATTTCGTTACACTGTACTTGTATATGTGTAATGACAATAAAGTTGAATCTAATCTAAAAAAGCAGCTTTGTGCTTAGTATTTGTGTCACCGATGCTGATTCCGGCAGAATTGATGGAAAGACTTTTCAAATTATTTAAATTGTCCATTATACTGGCTGATATTAAATTTCATTTGATAAGTCACATCCACCCTCCATCCAGGGTGTATCCTGCCTTGATGCCCGATGACTCCTGAGATAGGCACAGGCTCCCCGTGACCTGAGGTAGTTCGGATAAGCGGTAGAAAATGGAATGGAATGGAAGTCACATCCAGTTTATGTAATTTTGTATTAAGAGATAGGCCTGTTAATTTTGTATCTCAAAATCTAAAAGTCAAACAATACAATACAACCTGAACCTCAGGCTTTTTAAACATGACAATATACAGACTACTGTATGTTCACAAAATCATATTAGCCTATTGTAAAAGCAATTTATATTTGGATCTTACAAACAGCACCAAGCAACATCACTTCGCATCCATATCTCTCCTGTTACAATGTGAGTCTAGAGTCTGTCACATACGACATATGACATATGTGACATGCATAAATGAAAACACACTCGAAACTACATTAACTACATCTCACCTGTTCAAAATCATCCTTGAATCAAAGTCATAGACACACCTTGATGTTTCAAATAAGCTCAAGTAGGGGACATGAAACAAACTGCATGATGCACAGACGTGCTGAGGTGAGGAAGACGAATGGATTTTAAAACCACTGCTTATATCTCCAATCACACATGAAAGAGTTTCCTGTGAATAATGCATGTAATAACTGCAGAATCATTACCACCTGACCACAGAGATGAACTCTCTATCATTCTCTTTCTGTCTTTTTCTCAGATTAATCTGCACATACTCCAGCTTCATGTGTGTAGAGAGGGTGGGGAGTGTATATACTGTATATATTATACATTTGACATTGCCGCTGTTGGGTCGGTGTACATGTGGCGTGTGTTCATTCAACTCTGATCCACCCCACATACAATCGGGTGTTAAGTGATGCTCAATTGAACTGAGAGATACAAGGGCAAGCCAAGGAGACCTTGAACACACACACACTTTCCCTCAAAATCATCCCACCACAGAGATGATGGTTGCAATTATGGCCAGAGGCATGTGTGAACTGATGGGTAAGAACTGCTGGGACTTTGATGTGTAACTATAAAAGCTGGATTATCCTGATTTGACCTTTCACTCAATAAGAATGCTTTTGAAGAAAACGAAAAATTTAAAATCTTCCAAGGGACTCTATTTAAAAGCGTGTGGTGATTTGTATAAAATATTAGTATAGTTCTGTTCATACGAGATGATGTTATTTGAAACATGTAATAAAAGATTGTCAATCTATAAACACCTTGAACACAGCAGAACAGTGCTGGTTCTCATATTGACCAGGGTGTTTTTCAAATTGTGGTCGGCTTTGCGATCTTTAAAACCACTATGGTCAGAGATTTGTGTTGTTTGTTGAAAGACATCCAGCTCCTAGCAAACATAACCAAATTCTCGCAAGACCACAAAAGTGCATTCTAATCCACATAGATATTAATGAGTTCACAGTATCCAAAACCACTTCAAATTAAATGTTATAGAAGAGTTCATGTAATAATTACGCTTACCATCCTAAATATAATAAACATCTAGAAAGTTGCGATAACAACACAAACAACAACATAAACAAATGTTATGTGGCCCAAATTTAAAGGAGTAGTTCACCTTCAAAATGAAAAATCTGTCATCATTTACTCACCCTCTTGTCATTTAAAAACTGTATGATTTTTTTATTTCGCAGAACACAAAAGAAGATATTCTGAAGAATGTTGTTAACAACCCCCCATTCACTTGCATCGGTTTTGTGTCCATACAAGAGAAGTGAATGGGGGGCCGTGCTGTTCTGTTACCAACATTTTTCAAAATATCTTCTGCAAGTCATACGGGTTTGAAATGACGATGGAGTGTAAATATTGACAGAATTTTTATTTTGAAGGTGAACTGCTCCTTTAACTTCCTGGTAGACCTCACCAAAAAAAACAATCGACAAGTTTTAATTTAATTCAATACACTTAATATACAATAAATATAAATATGAATTTATATGAATATAAATAAAATGTAAAATAAATTGTTATATTATAACCAAACACAGACCAGAAGTCAACTTCAGGCCAGCGCATGTGTCCGATGAAACCGTCTATAAAATATGTTTTGAATACATAAGGGTTAAACGTATTCTAAAGGTTACCCGCTCATTTTCATGGCCTATGTTTAAAAAAATCCATCTTGGTGAAAAGTGCTTCAGAGCTCAAAAGTCTCTGTGCAACCCACACACACAAAACACTTAGCATGCAATTATTCTAGCAATAAGCCCAGAAAGGCCTAAAATGCTGCTAAAGAGACAATTACTCGACTAAACGCCTAAAACCCTTGACACTTTTCAATTTACAATATTCACCTCACTAACATCCCTTAGAAACAAAATACATAATCCCCAACTTACAACACAGAGCACACACTCTAAAGAAAACAGTCAAGGGTGAAAAAAACACACCGTGCCATGCTCTGTCACTGCTCAGTGAACGTAAGAGAGCAAGAAAAGAGGCTTTCACACCTCAAGTGAACAATAAAGCATAATTGTCACCTTAAATTTCAAATTGTACCTTTCACATCAATTTTTTTCTTCCCCCACATCATTCTTACCAAATCTCTCAGCATCTTTTTCACAAACCCATCCATCACAACTTTTTCTCTATCTCTCTTAAAAATCTAACATTAAGCATCAGAAATGTGTGGATAAGAGCAGGGTTTTGTGTGTGCGAGAGTGTTTGTGCAGCTCATAACCTTCACAATCACACAGGCCCGTGCGTTAGAAAATCTGTTCACGGCAATGAGGTGGCTAGAACTTTTCAGAGCCTATCAGAATCCAGGGATTTTGGAGTATATCATGGTATAATTACAGCACTGAAAATAAAATAGACTCATTTAATTTAGGTCTCATGAAGAAAAATAGCAGGAGTAGGATAACAGACCATATTGGTCTATTTTTTGGTAGGTGCGAGACAATGATTTTAGAGATCTCATTTATTTATTTTCTCTCTCTATGGGTGTCATTTGGGGCAGCAATGGGTAAATCAGCTTATCAGTGGTTCTGTAACACAACTGACATTTTTTTTGTGGCATACAAAAACTTATTGAACGCATGCTCACATACTTCATTTTCAGACATTATCTGCAATAGGCTGTTACCATCTAACATGACACATACTCTGACAAATTAATGTTTTTTTTTCAATCAAATGAGCAAAACATAAAAAACTGAAATGTTCTCTAAAATGTCTGCAATATAATCAAAATAGACACAGCGAGGGGGACTATTTTGCTCGAAATTAACACTTGTTAAGTGATTATTGTGACTGTGAAAATGTGATTATTTAACAAGAACACGTCTTGCTTTCAAGTATCATTTCTACAGTGACAAGTGACACTCCGATATACAAAGCTGTAATGAGACGGGCATTTAAATAGGTGTTTGGAAAAACAAGTGACAAAACACAGAAACACATGCACGGCAACATACAGCATATAAAGGCAGATTTACTAGAGCTAAATGAGCATAAATCCAATGAAATATCCACCTTTATCACCTACCGAGCCATTTCACACCACACCGTTTCACAACATTTCTGCAACTATTTTCACACATGCCAAATAGGAAAGAAACAGCAGAACTGATCATGAATTTCATTAGGTTGAAATTAAACATGAGATATTAAACTGAATGGATTTTCATCTCTTCATTTGAGCGAATTAAAGTCTTTTGTAGCTCAACGGGTAGGTCGTTTAAATATTTTGTTCTTTTTTAGCATTTAGCAGTCAAATAAATTGACTGAACACCTAAAATGTGCTTTACAAGTCATCTAAACATACATGATATCCAAAATTATTATTATACTATTTTAAAGTTTATTAATTACTAATGTTACTTTAAAGAAACAACGTATACACACTTTACATTGTAGCGGTGACAAGCTGAACCACCAGATTCCAGTCATTTGATGGCAAATAATGAGTAAAATCAAATCACTTTTCCTAGTCTTTACATCTGTATGTCTACAGTGAGTCAAACTTTTTTTTTACCTCACGTTCCCAGTTTCCCGCAGGGCCGGTAAGAACAGGACATTCAGTAGAATATACTGCTTGCTCTTTGTGAGACAGTGAAGAGATAAAAGCATTCAGATCAGCTAGGATAGGAATCTCGCAAAAAAATACAATTTTGTTCAAAAGATCATTTGCAGATGGGGAAACAAATTTGTTTGGCATTTAATAAATGTCAAACGCAGAGATACTGTTGGTAATTAAAAAAGTGTTGTCCAAGGCTTTATTTGTTTACTCTTAAACAAGCCACATCAGATTCTGAGGCTAAAGCTTATGTCCTGAAATATGGTAAGATCAGTCAGTGTCATTCTTCTCACATCATTAGCTTGGGTTAAAATCATGCTCCCTCTCTTTCTCTGTGTGTCATGCCATGCTGCACCATGACCTTGTCATTTTGGTTGCTCAATGCTGACAAGCCACCTGCACGAATCACTGTTTCCATGGTGACAATTAAACACATTTTAGCCCTATCAAAAGATGTGACGGGTGATATTTCCTTTCCGACCATCTCATCCACTGTCTCAAAAATTCACAGATCTAGTAATTTTCTTATAAGCAGAAGCATTTATGACACACAACAGGTTGTATTACTCTATAATAAAGCATGTTTCTCAACAACAAAACTATAGACGTTGTGTATTATTAGTCACAGATTAAAGCACATTCATTCCACAAAATGAGACAATAAAATGGTTATGGTTCTTATAAAAAGCACTTTCAGCTCCTTTTATTACATTGTTTGCTTCCGTAATGAGCTAAGAGGACCTCCTTTGGAAAATCAAACAAATGATAAAACACCTTACGGATGTACCGATGATCATCTGCAATTTATGCAAACCTTAATTTGAGCCTGTTTAAAGTGAGTTACCCCAAAACCCATTATTACCTTGCGGCAATTATCACTATCTATTCAGAATGTTTCAAAATTAAACTTTAACAATAACTGCTCTAATTTAGTGAATTAGTCAGAAGAGCTAATGATAAAATTGCCGTTTGGCTTTCCTTGTCTCTAATTGGGCTCATTTAAAAGCCTGACAGTATCTCCACAGTGGCTTTAAAGTGGAGCACCTTTAAAGCACCCTTCATTTGCTGGTTTTGCAGTGCTTTTATGCATTCCAATGTACCCTACATATTCATTATCACAGCACCTGTTAACAAACCCACCTCTGAATGCAATCCTAATGCATTAGGTTTATATCATGATGGTTGTGGCGACACTTCAAATTCAAATCAGCTGCTTTCTCTCCTTTTCTATCGTTCAGTTTTATCTGTTTGTTCATTTCTCTGTATGTCTCAGCTTGAAGTTTGAAAGACAGATCTTCGAACCTATCAATCACAGTAGCATTCAACCTTATCCGAGACACACACACAGTGAGGCTCATTATAAAGTGCACCTGTGGCTCAAAGTCACTCAGTTGGAGAAAGTCATTATGTTCCTCAGATTCTGCTTCAGGTTTGTACCCAACTTCTGCATAGTCAGCGCAAGAATACTGCAGATAAATAAACGTATGCCTGCTGTTTAAAAAATTATTCCCGCTTTATCATTTGAATTCAGTTGTATTATGCTTAGTGAAAGGACTGAAGAGAACAGTGACACTTGGGGATCCTTGTGTTCCGCTCTGGTGCTTTTTAATTGTCTTTCTATGTAATCATGCATTAGAATTGACATTGCGTCACATCTAACTAGCACAAGCTGATCATTCTTAAGAGGCCTAGTAAAGTTGAAAGAAATTAAAGCTCAAAGCTCAAACAGAACATTGATTTTGTAAAAAAAAAATCCTCATTTATGCTCCTCATAAAAAAAGATTCAAAGAGTTAATAGTGTTTTCTGTGTTCATTCCCTAAATCTGAACAGTGAAAATCGAATCAGTCGTATCTTGTGCAAATAATTCTCTTTAAACTGAAAATCCATCATCACGTTTAACACTTACATATAGTTTACATAAAGTACTACTACAGTATGTTATCATGCACTGGCATAGTGAACTGTTAAGTTGCACTCGCCTTCATTGATTTATACATGCTGGAGAACCAGAGAGACTGTAGTAAAAGTCATTATAAAATATAAATTGTTTTTTTAGGAACGTTGGTTCCACGTGTTAAAAACCGTAGAGTTCTTCCAACCAGTCACTTTCTCTAATCTTGATTCTAAAAAAATAAGCAGTTACTGCTGATGTATTCGCATGTTTTATTGATCCAATCCTCTGGCCTCTCTTCAAACCTCTCTTTTATCCGGTTTCTTCTCTTCACACACCTCACTTCATCCCTTGTCTGCCTTAAAATGAGGCAATCTCACAGCTATCTATTCTCAGTTCTTCTGACTGATTTGACATGTAAATAATTTAGAATTTGAATAACTTCTTAAATTAATTTATTAATCCACCCACTCTCTCTCCACTCTCTCTCCCTACATCATCTATCCTTTTCCCTCCCCCATATGTTGTGCAGAGGAATTGATCGGTGTTTGGTAGATTGAGCTTAGATGCAGTTTAAATAATTCATGCGCTGGATTACTGTTACCGAGGGCCTGAATCTTTTGAAGAACCTGCAACGTTTCTTTCTCAATACTTTGGCTTTCAAATCCTTCTCCCCATCTGTCAGTATATTCGCCTTTTATAATTTTCTGCGGAACCATCGCTATTAGCATCCCTAATGGCTACCACCCCCATACAATCATCATCTGACAGACCGCTTCTGTGGATGCATGCGGAAGTCAGGACACGAGATGTGGTTACAGTCTGGCAAATGCTGAAAAGGTGAAGCCTTCCTTGCTCTCCGTCTTTCCTCCTTTTATCTCTGTCTCTGGGCTGTAATTAGTCCAGTGATTAACCTTGACATTCCTGATCACATCATTCCGCCTTAATGATGCTATTACCACTCAGTTTTAAATCAACTCACACATTCACGTCCCCTTATAATGCACACATAAGCGTGAACATACAAACACAAGAGCGAGAGGGCTAAATAATGTCATTAATCAACCACCTAATACACGAGACGAGAGTCAATTTGGTGCAGAAATACACAAAGCCCCAATTTCAGGGAAATTAGAATCTGAACAGCAATTTAAACCTGTCAAACACACGGCTCGATGCTGTCTAAAAGGGGATGTAATTAAGTTATTTTCGCAATTTCTCTGCCCATTTGACCATTTGCTTGATTCCAGGAATCTGATTTCAAAACAAATAATTGATGAACAGGACCAGGTTTATTAGAACATTAGACTGCAGGAAGCCAAATTTAACACTATTAGCACTACTTAAATTAGTGCTGCGCTGCATACTTGGGCTAGCGGCTAAATACTGCTTTATTTGGATATTCTGAATAACTTTACGTTCATTTTGAATCTTGTACTGACAGCTCAATCAACAGCTACACAGTTAATGATTTTTTGGCTCATTACATACTTTTCATGCAAAGCTCTTAAAGACCAACATCAGATATATCTTCTATTGCTATATTTTTCAAAAGACTCCACTTTTCACTCCTGGACCCAACTGTCAATTTTAAGAATTTTAAATTCATGGCATTGTGGAAAGATTATATGGGCCTCATTACTAAACATCAAAGGATAGTTCACCCAAAAAAAATTGTCATCATTTACAGCAGAAGTATACTTCTACGTCGCGCCAGTTTTCATTTTTACTTGTGCTTTGTTGTCCACATCGACAGGCAATGACCACTAGGTGTTAGTGTCCATGGGCGTATTACTAAACAAGAGCCGAAGAAGAAGCAGCTAGGCTGTCTGAGAAGTATTTGCAGTTATAGCAGCACTTGTTGTCCATGTCGCATTGACGTGCTCAACCTGATTTTGCCAAGTGGTTGATACATATTTTGTGACCTAAGGACAACATTTTTACAAATAAAACCTAAACCCACACCATACCCCAACTATAACCATAACTTAGCCTCTAAAATCAGAGGGAAATGATAAGTCAAAAACAATGGTCTAGAAGCATCTAATGATGGTTGGAAGATAAAACTTAAAATTAACTTTAAAGTTATTTTTTCAAATCTGATTGGTTGAATAAAATGTTGTCCCAGGGTCAACATGATGTTGTGCTACGGATATCAACAACTTGGCAAAAACAGGAGAGCCTTTTGGAGAGCTGTGCGCCAGGCTAAGGCATATAGTCAATTGTGTAGAAGTATAAATCAGCCTTTACTAACCTTTAAGTTGTTCCAAAACTGCGAACATTTCTTTGTTTTTTTCATAGACAAGAGCAGAAGAAGAAGAAGCTATGCTGTCTGAGAAGCATTTGCAGTGATAGCAGCACTTGAGTGTAAACTCTGCGATGCAAAGCTGGCTTATCATCGATCAACAACTACGATGCACAATCATTTGAGGGCGGAGCACCAAGCAGGTCCATCCACAGGTCAGCAAATCAGTTTCTAGTTTTATGGTCAAACCAACCACTTTGGATGCCAGACGGGCGGAGCAAATAACGGCTTTAATTACCAAGATGATCGCTAAGGATATGCTTCCGATCGGCTTTGTCGGAGGAAAGGCTTTTAAAAATCTTATGGAAGTTGTACAGCCTGAGTTTACTGTTAGTCTAGAAAAACCAACACTGCCAGACTGGAGAAACTTTTTCATGACAATAGGAATAGAAGCCTTTTGAGCTGTTAATTCATGAAATCGTTCCGGACTGTTAATAAATGCCGTCATTCGGTTAATAACGCGTTTTAAGTCTGCTCTAAAATCTTCATGGCATTATTATATTTTTATTGATCAATCACACTGCAGTATTTTAGTTGGTATAAATGAGCATGCTCATATTTTACAAGGAAATGTTCTAGCATTATGACCGGTTGATTCTGATCGAAGTAGCCTACTATTTATATGTGACGTTATTCAGTTGTTAATATATTAATGTTTCAGCGCGTTATCTTAATGTATAACTTAATGTAAGATTGCCTATTCCATAATAAATAAAGCAGTGTGTCGTTTTGGATTTAAAGCGTAAATGATCTCTCTCTCCGTGTATGTGTGTTTGATACTGTAAATGCGTCCATGTGGGGGAGGGGTGCGAATTTCGAATATTTTTCGAATACTTCTCATCGACCTTCGAAAATTATTTTTGCTTTAAATGTCCATCCCAAGTATAAAACAGCCTTTACTCACCTTTTATACAGGTTAGGTAATTAAATGCAGAATTTTCATTTTTAAGTGAACTATTCTTTAAAACAGACAGAAAACAGAAAGGCTATTTGTAAGGTATACACAGTAGTTCAATGAAAAATGTTAAAACCATGTTTTGATTGAAAATGACTGACAGTACAGAAACCAGCCTTAAATTTAAACTGGTATGTCAACCGGTAAGGGTTGCTCATTCACTAATATAATCTAAGACTGCCTAAGGAGCCTTCAGACCATCACACACTGACACACTCATTGATGGATTTACACTCTCTCCAGACAGTAATCTGATTCATCTGTCCGTCTTGTTTCTTCTCAGCCCCTTATGCTTTCTCTCCTCTCTCTCTCTCTCTCTCTCTCTCTCTCTCTCTCTCTGTCTCTCTCTGTCTCTCTCTCTCTCTCTCTCTCTCTCTCTCTTAGAACTTTTTCGTTGTTCATAAATGATTCAGTTATTGTCCTGTTTTAATGCTTTACCTACCATCACTGTTTAGAAGTTCACAACCAAATAACCATACTCTGGTTTTTGTGTGACAATTCATCAGCAGGCAATATAAAGAAATTGTCATCAGGGAGGCATTGATGAGGATTTTCCATGAATCACTGAACAGTCATCTTTAATGAGTTTAATGTATAACCAAGCGTGGAAATAGATCTGTCAATGCATCTGAAACCTTGACATGTGAATGTTCAGCTCTATACAACTGAGGATAACAAAGGAAGTAATTACATAAAAAAACAAGTAATTAGCTATATATTTAGAGTATATATAACCTTTTTACCAGGTGAGATAAAAAGTAAATGCATGTAAAGCATTTCAGCGAGAAAATACATCCCACCTCCATTTCCCTTTGAAACATTAAGTACACTTTAACACCCTTAACCCATAATTCTTCTGTATGGAAACAGCCGGAATTTATGAAGACTTCATTACAGATGTATACGATTATTACTGCATCTTAAATACAGCATAATGCACGGTTTCATGCATTTTTCAGTGAGTGAACAATGCCTAATGGCTTAAGGCTATTGTCACATGTGGTGCTGAATGCATAACAGGAAGTGAATTAAGAGGCCCTGTGCAACCGCATGTGCAGCCTCCGTTTGATTGGCCCGCAGGGCACAGAATTCTTTCAGCGTACAAGGGCATCATACTCTGCATAACACGGGCATGGCGAACCTTGATTCCTCATTATAGTGCGTGGGGTGATGTTTGTGTCAAACTGTGTGTCTGTGTGCATAAGCCCACACTCCTGTTAGCTGTGCATATTTGTGAATGAAAGCAATAATATGGGGAGGAAGATATGAGAAAATGATAAGAGGTTCAAACAAAAGCCAGGACGAGTAGAATTAAAGAAAGAAAATGACCAAGTCCACCCCCCAGGCCTCTATTGACGAAACCGTCAGAGGTTGACCTGATGGAGGAAAAGAAGCAAGAGGTAGACTGACAGGGTGAGGCAGGGTAAGAGACAGATGGTCTGTGAGAAAGAGAGAGAGAGGAGAAAGGATCAACGAGGAGAATAAAAAGTAGAGAATATAAGAACTATATTCCCAAGCACACATGTAGAAAAAAGTAATGGTATATACACAGACACAACATGCAGATGTTAGGTACATTTGAGTGGTGTTGGCATCTGAGTTTATGCATAAACAGGGCACTTTTTTCTACAGGATATCATGCTATAGAATATTAATCTAATATAAAGCAAAATGCAATCAAGCGTATCTGTGTCTGTGTGTGTCTGCCTTACAGCATATCCTCAAGCTTAAAAAATCCCCACAACTTGCAGTTCAACCTTACACCTCTAACAGCTTCACCTTTTTTCCTTTTTGAGGGTTGCTTTGTACTGTTTTAAATATTCACAGACTGTCACTGGTCCCTCTTAGCATGACACACTTGTGTAATATTGCAATTTATGGCTGAACTAAAGGCTTTTGCAGTAACATTTGATTTAAACTGTTTTTTTATTTATATATATTTTCTACCAGTCTTTTTCATAATTTAATTAAAATTCCACTAAAAATTGTATTATGCACTTTCATGTTTTGCTTTGTTCTAGCTAAATAGTCGTATAAGAGAATGGCCATAGTTGATTGCTGAAAATATTTTTAACAACAATAAAACTACAAGAAACATCTAAAAATGCTGGGTTATTTCCAACCCAACTCTTGGGTTAAATTAACATAGAAAATACCCATCACTGCACTCTAAAAAAAGCTGGGTAATTTTACCCATCATTGAGTAAAACGCAACCGTTGGGTTATAAATTAACACAGAAAAGGTTTATATTTGACCCAAAATAGGTTAAAACAACCCTTTTTGACCCAATGTATGGATGAAAAGTGTGTAAAAAAAATATCAACTTGAAAACGTTTTCCTGATCAAAGGTAATAAAAACAACTATTATTTTGTTAAAGTGCAAGACCTAGTACAGGCTCTGTCCATGGTTCTGAATGTGGCACTGGTGTGTTGTTGTTGCTGTCCGTGGTCCTGAAAAGCTTTGTCAAACAAGTAGAAGTGTGTGTCAGTGTGTGCTTGAGTAGCTTTGGAACAAATGTTTGTTAAAAATGTTTTAGCAGATAATTTAGTAGTTTAGGAGATCATAACAGGAGATCATCCTTTGAGGAAATCTAAACTCTAATAAAAGGTTTTGTGTTACACCCATAAAGGTTTTTCAGCCTGTCCCCATAGGAAAGCCTAAACTCTCACTGGTATTAACTTAGTTTTTTCTCTGCAAGATATCAAATACAGTATTGCTCTTTATGACTGATTTAATTGAATCATTTCTTTTTTTTAATCTTTGTTCTCTATACATCACTATGATTATCAGTTGAATCTGTGTACAACTGACACGTTCAGTAATTCTGCAATATTCCCTGGGACTTTCTTGTCAGTGTTCTTGCAACCAAACTGCTCAGCTAAAATGTAAACACATACAATAACAAAGGATTTTGAGAGGAACAGTCACCTAAGGTCAATAGTTTAAAATGCATGTGCAGAGCCTGCTGTTGACTATTGTGTGTGTATATATATGAGAGGATGTGCATGTTTCGGGAACTTTTTTATTGATTGATTGAACTTTCTTGAAATTCTTTGGCAAGCTAAAAATTGTATTAATTTTTGTTGGTTATAAGTTTCATTTTTTATGCATTCATTCTAATCTTCCTAACATTTAACCACCTCATATAGGCTAGAAGACAACTGATATGAATCAGAAGGCCCTAAACTCCTTTCATGAAACCAGCAACTGATGCAGACATTGATCCAGGTTATAAACATTCAGATCATTTGAATCCAAAGAAACTCACACCAGATCATATAATCAGAGACCAGTTTTCATAACTACTGCACATCAAAGTAAAGTCATTTTTGAGGACTGATTCTCTCTCATCGCACCACAGACTAGATTGTACTGAGATTCATCCCAGGATAAAGAAGAACATGCTGTCTAGTGTCTAGTGGTATACATCCAACCTAGCACAGATAAATAAATGCTGAATTGTGGTACAGTCTAATCGTAGGGCTGTCACAATATTTGAATTTCATTACACAATTATCATGGCCAAAAGAAATCAGAAAAATCTTATTATTTCACTATTCAAATGATGGTGGCAGAGAGAGAGAAATTACTGGTCAACCAATTACTGGTTTTTAGTATTTTTTTTGACAAAATGATCATATGTATAGTAATGCATCAATAATCATAATTATTAAGATCATGTCAATATATTAATATTGTTTGTCAGTGCTGGGACTGTATAATTGTGACACCCCTAATCGCAGCATAGAGAAACACAGACTGTGGTACAATGGCATCATATTGTTGATCATTAAAAAAAGCATTACAAAATACACAAAGTATGAATTAAAAAAAAGATGAATGGGAGAGAGGGTGAGGGGAAAAAAAGCACAGGTTGTACTAACTGCACAGTATACTCTACCTCCCTCTCTGCTTTTCTCTCTCTATCCCATATATGTCTGTGTACTTGATTGTGCAATGGTGTGGGTGTGTACTAAAGCTTCAAGTATTTCTTGAGATGTGTTGCTTTTGATATTTGGTTGTTGTTGTCAGTGTATGTGTGTGTGTCAAGGGTTGTCTTTTCAGATGCTGGTTGTGTTCCAGTAAACGCATTGACAAATACAGTCACATACTTTTAAATCACTGGCTATTGATTCTCACGTTCACCATAAACTTCTTATTCAAATCAATGAAAACATGTTTTACGCACTTTCAAGCCATTTGATATTCAGTGATATTGATAAAGGAGTTTCATTATGACGTTTTGTAGTGTTTGCTTAGTCTCTATAACCTTCGATCTGTTTTGAAGAGCCCACAAAAAGCGCCAC
This sequence comes from Triplophysa dalaica, assembly GCF_015846415.1. Classification (NCBI taxonomy): domain Eukaryota; kingdom Metazoa; phylum Chordata; class Actinopteri; order Cypriniformes; family Nemacheilidae; genus Triplophysa; species Triplophysa dalaica. Next base: position 21,439,362 of record NC_079545.1, read on the forward strand.
TGTGGCGTATCCATGCCTTACCGTTCCGTTCGGTCTCACCCTCTGCTGACCCTGAGGTAGAACACAAACGCTCCCTTACCCACGCACACACACGACTACCACAGCCATATTTCTATTCGTGTTTTTTCTATATGTAAATGGTCTGGGTTTAATCATGCCCAGCACATATCTCTTCCAACATCTGTGCGTCAAACAGTCTTGTTATTAACCCCCGCGATCCTAACGAAACACGTTTCAGTGCAGTGTTCGGATCGTGAGTCAAATGATATTTCTAAACCGTTTAGAAGGTTTAGTCAACTTATCGGATATAGCCTACTCTGGAAAAGGAACGGATAAACTTCATACTAAACCATTTTTTGGCAAATCCACACAGCAGCTGCATTTCGCATAACTAGACCACTTCAGCAACATGCATTACAGGGAAACCAAATTCAGCCGCTTTCAGTCGAGCGCATGATCTACGGGCGCGCTTATGCGGAGTGACAGGAACGAGGCGCGCTCCACTTATTGTGCTACTGTTCTCTGAACACACACACACGACTGCATTGAAAAACTCTTACATATATACATGAATGATTATTATATATAATCAGGAATCGACATTGTTCCGTTGCTAAGTGTAAGACGGAGTAGTGGGACACACACCTGGTTTTTGCCCCGCTGTCCGTCTTCGAGTTCCGATGAGCTGTTCATGATTCCCCATCGATCATTGAGCATTCTCCGGAGAAGTGCCAATCATCAACCGCCTGTCAGTTTCAGGCGGAGGTGAGAAAACAAGACACAGGGTCGTTCAGTCGCTTTTCTGGCCAGTTATTCCATAGAAACAGACAAATGACATTTTCAGAAAAGAAGGGTAAGGGAACCGAGGGGAGAGAGAGAAGACTCCGATCTAGCCTCTACTCCTGGGACCACGCGGACTAAATTTAGTCAAAAAGGGGCGACGAAGACTCTAGCACCACACAGATCGTATATCATACGCACTTGATAAGAAAAGATTGTCATAAGAAAACCGTCACAGATTTCAGTTAAGTTGTTCTTTAAGAGCTTTTTTCTTTGGTCCACACTAAATAATGGCAGAAAGAACACGTCCTCAAAAAAGGGGCGCGAAATCAACTCGCCGACAACGAGTATAATCCAAACCGACTCCTTTCCAAAGACGATAAACTCCACTTTTTTGTCAAAAAGTGATTACTAAAAGAAAGACGTGCAGGCTCGAAGATTCTATTACAAGTGACCCGAAGCACTATTCCGTTTGCGGGCTGAGCCGTTAGAGGAAGTGTGCGGTGATAAAATGTTGCTTCAAGCGCAGCGCTCGCGGGTGGCTCGCGCAGGAGTAGTTGGTTTGAGGAGGAAATCCATTTGCCGGACTGGGGCGAAGGATGTCTCGTTAATGTTTTGACAGCCAAGAGTGCGGCAGGCAGATTAACGGGTTCTTATTCGTGTGCCGAGCTTCTCGCTCTCCTCGAGCCTCAGAAGCTTTCCGTTAAGCGCGCTCCCTGTGCTCGCTCAATTTCTTCTTTACGCTCCGAGACGCCGTCGGCGCTGACTTTTCCACACCCTCGTCTAGTTCAAGAAACTCCCACATCGCATAAAAAATGACCCGTCACGACAGTGAGAGCGAACAAACTCTGAGTGAAACAAACAAAAACCTAAAGATTCGTTTTGTGTCAGGTGTAGTTTAATTTGATAAGCACGCAGCCAATGGACGCAGGGATGTTTTTGTAATGTTACCTATTACAGAGCATGACTTTGCCATGTTGATTATATGACAGGACAGGGATTTAAAAGGAAATCATGCAAAGACGCAGTCCAGGTGTGACTGAAAAGGAATGAGCCTTCAAGTTTATGTGTACAAGCTCACTGACAAAATAACTTTTGCTTTTTGTTTTCTTGTAAGCCTTTATTGGTTAATGAAAGCATGCAATTATGACACAATAAACTTAAATGAACAATACAATAATATTAATAGAAGTTTCCCTATTTGGCCAAGGGGTATGATTTAATACCTGTTGGGAGGCCCAGATTTATATAAACCTAGTTTGAATTTGTAACACTCCTATGAGCAAGGGTACATTTTTGCATTTTATTTTGTGATTTCATAGTGATTTTTGGTTTTCATGAACTGTACATCATTATCCCATAATCTCCCATGGTCTGCAGCATGTGAGAGAGTAGGCTATGGTACACTTTGACATTGAAGATTGTGACTTTATGTTGGGGTACGTGCTTCTATTAAGAACCCGTTACATCAATGAAAACGTCCCATTGCACATAAGGTTCTTTGAAATAAAAAATGTTCTTGCCTAAAAATAAAATGTGCGCATTGCTCATTTTTTATGTTTAGTTCAGCATAGTGTTTGAAGAAAGAAAATGCAAGAACACTTTTGGAATTTTCGAAAAGATGGTTGGGGGGTGGCAGATCAGATGCAATCCGGTAAAACTGCCATGAATGAGCGATAGAAGAGGTGGAGTGCATAGAGCAGCTACCCTGTCTGTTTGTCTCATCTTCCAGAATATACACAAACCATTTTACAGACTTATATCTAGTCCATGTTATAAGGCACTTAAAAGTTACATTTGCAAAATCTGTGACTGTAGAGTATGAATAAATATTAAGATGGTAAAAGCATAAATGGCTCATATCTCATAGATATGCAGCTTTGCATGAGTACAGTAAAATACAAAAAAGAAGTTCTGGTTGTAGATTTTTTCTCTTACCACACAAACATATACTTATCCATGATGCCTCATTGAAGTGTTTTCAATCAAATTTCACTTACACTGTCATCTTCCAAAGATATCAGCATGGACACTGTGCGCATACTTCAATGTAACAGGATTGAAGATGTGTGGAGCCTAAACCCTCAAGGGCCTCAGGCAACAGCCTGCCACATGCTGAGACTACTTGATAGTGGACAGAGGGGAGCTTTTGGATGCAGGTGTGTATGTTAGTTGAAGAATCCAGTAAGACTCGCATCTCAGCCAGAAGCCTTAGGCAAAGGAGAGAAAGGCACCATTGGCATGACTTACAAAACTCATAAGTGGGCGGGCCCGCATTCCCTGTCTGCCGGCTTGTGAGTCTGATGAATGTGGGCACCAGCTTTCCGTGCAGAGTGTATTTTTGTGTTATTTCTGTGTGTGTCTGTGTTGCTGATTCTCTGCATGTGTCCTATTTTTTTTAACATAAAGAACAGCATGTTGCTCTATGCGTGTGCGTACTTGCAGAATTGCGCGCTTTCATGGATGATAGAGCATGGGGACAGAAGCAGAGGTCTGTGAAGAGGCTAGTCTCCCTCAAATGCCAAAGCCACAATTTGTAAAACATTTGAGGGGTGTAAGGAAAGGGGGAGGTGATGTGACAGCAAAAAAATAAGAAAAAATGTTGGTAGATATCGAACAATGAAAAGTGGATAAAAAATATACAGAAGTATATTTTCTTTCTCACTTTTCTTCCTCAAGCACATACCCAAGACCTCCAACCACCCTCGGCTAGTTCAGAATGAGAGAATTAAGCTGGACTTTAAATTATAGCTTTTGTGGCTGTATTGACAGACACGAAAGAAGTCATTCAAACTCCCAAAGAGTTAAATGTAAAGAAACCGAAAACATAACCAGACTACACCCCTTCAGACAGCAGGAGGGAGATCAATACAACGTACAGGTGGGCAAAGGAAACAAACCTATTAATATATAATGATAACGTGAGGGAGAAACACAGTAAGAAAGGAGACAGAGGAGAGCATGATGAGCTATACAAGCCTTTTGTAAACCTTGATGACAGGGAACGAAGCCGATAAAGACATGTGGTGATTTCCCCCCAATGTTTCCCAGGATTGGTGAGGAATGAAGCTGTATCTGCTGCAGTAAGATTCCTTTTATTGATTCTCTCTCGCATCACATGCTCTCCCTTCTCTGCAATTCAGCATCTCTTTCTCTCCTCTCCTCTCTTCACTCCATCTCCTCGTACACACGGAAGAGCCTGGCACATATAAAGGTGACATTCACTGATGGTGTAATTAGTGGCTGGCAACTCACATGAGGTCAGCGATGGTGATGATGTGGTGTGTGATAATAGCACTGATTATTCTCGCCAAAAACTGAATGGAATTATAGGTCCACTGATATTAGGCTAATAGGCTTTGAAAGTAATTTGCATTTCAGTCTATCCTCTTTGTGACGGAGTGATGAATTAAAGATGGAGAAATGGACAATTTGTTGCGAACATTTAAAAGCGCTATTGAAAATGTCGATGTGAATTATTAAAAGATGCTACCAAAGGTTCTTCACATTGATGCCATAGAAGAACAATTTTTGGTTCCCCAAAAGTGATTTACTCAAAGGTTCTTATAAGAAACGTTTCTATCATGAAACAAAAATCTCTTCAGATGCTAAAGGTTCCTTATGGAACCGTTAAGTCAATGCCGTTAATGCCATTGTCAAGCATCTCCTTTATAAATCCTGATGAATGCTACAACTTTATATCATCTCTGTCCTTCCAAAACCTTGCATGTCCAAATTCCTTACACTTTACTTTCACAGTTTCACAGTTTACACTGTACTTTTTTAATGATTACATACTTTATTTTTATACTTTTCATTGGTTAGATGTTTACCAAACGCAATAGAAGACATACAGGGTGACTTATAATAATGATTTATGTAAGGAGGGACAGAGAAGCGGAGACTCAAATGCAGGAAAACAAGACTTAAATGAGAAGAATGTCAATAACACAAAAGGCCGCTCTAAAACAAGGTCCTGGAAAGCGAACGGGAGCACAACGGCCAAGAAGGGAAGAGGGCAACGAATACTAAGAAGCTGAGCAGCAAACAACATGATTAGATAAAAAACTAGAATAGGAACTAAACTGTTGAAAACGACGAGACTATGACTATGCTAGGAAACGACTGTGACTAGGGTAAAAGTTTCCAAAGGGGAATGTCAATGCTGGCAAACGCAACGGACCGACACAAGACAGAAAGACAAAAGGAACTAAATAGAGTTACAGAGAAGTAAAACCTGTGCAGGGGAAAGCCTGAAAGGGAGACACGAGGCGGGGCGAACGACACAGACAATGAGCACACGGCAAGCTGTCAAAACACAGCACACGTGTGCTCAACAAAACAAGCCCAAACACCCATGACAGATTAACCACCAACAAACAAGGATCAGACAGACAGATTAACTGAAATCACAAAATATGGACATACAAGATTTTAGAAGAACCGAATCAAACTATTATTTGAATTGTCTTATTTGAGGCATTAAAGGCAAAGTTCACCCCAAAATGAAAATTATTGTAAATTTACTCACCCTGTGCTTTCCCAGATATACAGTACATATGAGGAAAAAATAAGTGACCTCTTCGGTTTTGTCTTTAATCAGCATTTCTGCATGTATTGTGGCAATTCCAGTCCGGTGTCTGTTCAATGCCAACAAAACAATAATTACCTCACGAGTGACAAAGTCACTAAACAAAAATGTGAGAGACTGAGAGTTGTGATAAAATCAGGCTTATGAAACGATCAGTTCTGGTCCTTGATTCTGATTGGCTGAGCGGAGTTCTTAGCCGTTATAAAATACCCAGATGTATTACGGCTGACCACACCACATAGCCTAAATATCATTTTATTTACTTTATTTTATGAAACCTTGCTAAGCATATGGAGTAACTGTTTTATAAAAACAATAAGCCCCACGAAGCTGTGGGTTACAGGGCATTTTATAACAGCTACATGGTTTTACATGCCCTTAGCTGTTATAAAATGCACTATAACCCACTGCTTCGCGGGGCTTATTACTTTGTTAATCCATCATAAATTCGATTTTGATTGATCCTAAAATATGTGTAAAAACATAGTATTATGATATATGAAACTTGTTGTCTTTTCAGCGTTCAAGAACTGCAAACATTGCATCTTGTTTTGTTATTTTGAGCATTTTTTTCCGTTTCAATTTCCTGCAATTAAATGTAAATAAAAAACGAACATTTTCTTCAAAACAAATATTAAATTCACAAAGTAAATTCAGAAAAAACAAAAAAAGATGTCTCTTAATTGTTTGTGGCTGTATACCACCTTTCCTGAAAAATGATGAACCCATATTTACTAAAGCTGTTTTTGACGTTCGACTAAAATAACCTTCCCCTCTACGTTTGCCGTCTCTTAAGTAGTTCAGTAAGATAAAACATTTAAAGTGCATTAATTCAGATCACCACAGAAGGTTAAACTGGTTGAAATAAGCTAATGTCAAGCTGATTCAGTTCCTTCACATCATTCCAACTTTTCACACGGGTCTCTACGCTCTATGGTTTCTGCCTCCGTGGCTCAACCAATCGGGTGTCTGTCTGACAGTGCAGGGCATCACTGAGAGCTTCGTAATTATCTGCGATGGTCCCCTGAGCTCTGCTCTGGAACTTCCCAGCGTTCTGGCTCCGTTCTCCTAGTCTGGCATTCACAAAAGGCCAGTGGGAACAGGGGAATAGAACCATGCTGGAAGCCAGTGTAAATAACACCCAAACCTGTCCCCACAGGCTGAATCATGGTATTTTACTGAGCTTTTAACCTTACGGGACAGACAGTGACCTTCTGGAGGTCTCTGAGATGGGTATGATTGTGGTTGTGTTTTTAAACGTACACCTTTTAAGGAGTTTGACCAGTTGTAACATCGTCAGTTTGGAGGGATGTGTTTTGATGTCATGAATAGTTTCCCTCCCTCCCTTCTACACACATCCCAGTTTCATCATGTCTCTGGTCGTAACTCAAACATATAACAAGTTGACCTTTTGAAAGCATAAGAACTATATTTTTAATTCATGGCATTTCTCATTCTGGAGCCCCCATCTAAAAGCTCTTTTCCATTGCTAAAGGGGAAATGGAATTGAAGAAAAAATCGCAGATTCAAACACAAGTTATTAATATTTTTTCCATTTCTTTAATCACATTCAGTTACCCCTGCTACGAACCCAGGGGCTGATTCCCCTTGCTTGACTTCTGTCTTTTTCTCACGCGTCACATATTTGACAGGAGACTTTGTTCTGCTTGAACACAACAGGTGTAAAACCGACCCTTCAAGTGTTTAAATGGCACACACCAGGAAACACCAATTAAAAATGTTAAGAGCGCTATTTGATATTTCAAGAGGAAAGGAATTAGGTCTGGACAAGTTCATTTCATTGCATTCACACTACTGTGAATGAAGACAACTGAATCACTAGCGCATCTGAGAGCAGGATAATGATCTCGGATTTGATCAACTGCTTATTCAGTCTTATTCAGTCTTAGATCCGCTCGAAGGTCATGTGCTCTGTAACACAAAGCTTAAAACACTGTCCTCACCTGACTCTCTCAGAACAAGCTATTATTTATCTTGAGACTTTAATCCAAAATATCTCAAAAGCTTTTCTGCTAGCTCATTTTTGATCTTAATAAAGTCGACATCTGGATTTGAAACAAAAAGATTTTTGTGGTCGAGTCGTGGTTCTTGTCTTTGTCTAAATCTAGTTTGGTTTAAGGGTTTTCATACACTTTTGAATTCTACACATTTCAATCTTTGGTTTTGGTGGAGATCTTCCAGTTTGGAATGTTATATATACTCTGTAATGTATTCTCGTTCATCCTTTATTAGGCTGGAAAAAAGCACTTTGTACAGACTAAAACTAGTTTACATAAAAGATGAAAACGACAGTTCAGAAGGTCAGAAAGAACATTAAATCCAACGATAATATTGGTTTTATTCATAATTTGCTTTTTGTTCAACTGGGGCTCAAGTCTGGAGAGGATTATGACTACTGATATTCTCTACTTCCACCTGTGCCAAGATTCATTTAAAAGTCTTCAGAACTCTGTCTGCCCTCTGGAAACCTGTAGACTTTGAATAGTTTTCTGTCTGGACAAAACTCTATTAATACTCTCATCATTCCCCTGGGGATTTAACACAGACCTATAGAAGCTTTTATTTGAAAGCCCTTATTATTGTTTGTCCCCCTTTATTATGAGCTTGAAAACTTGAGGCAATAGGTTTGTGTGAGGAAATAATACACACTAGCGAACTAGCTATTCAGCTAAATTATTTCACAAAATACAAATTGCAATAGCCTATTTAGAACTACAAACAAGTCAAAACTGATGGAGCTAGCTGTGTGTTATAAAACAAACCAATAAGCTTTTGAAAGATGTAAACAACACTTCCTGATTAAGTTTAAATCAGTTTAGTCTAAATGCTCTGTTAAAAAAACTTAAACATTTTTCATTTTCAAATAACACTTATTTTTGATCACAGTGTCACAATTATGTAGTTATAAGTAACAAAGCAACAAATCAATCCATCAAGTTCCCCTTTTCTACTCAGTTGACAAACAAAAACAAGCGAATGACAACTTACCTAAATACCACCTTCCGTACTTGACAAAAGAAAATCTATAGACCTTTACACCTTTATCGTCAGCAGTTGTTTCCGGCTACTGTTTCTCCTATTCATTGTGATTTGATGATGCATGACACTTTACCATCAAATTAAATGTAGCAGAAAAACAAGTGACTGTTTGAAAGAGCTCTGTTTGAAAACAAATGCTCTGTTGCTAGGAAACAGCCATCTGGCTAGTTTTTTGTCCTGAATGAATGAGAGTGCTTTGTGGAGGGCACTGACCAAACAGTGTTTGGCATCTTTAACGAAATGGTTCGTTCAAGTCACGTCGGAATCATTGTGTTTGTGTTGAGCACTCATGAATGGCACCAAAACATTATTTAGTTTTTTTTAACTTTCACCGTGTCTACACAAGCGCCCAGCATCCAGTGTGGACAAAATGTTAAATTATAATGGGTTCTAATGTGTTTCTAATGTCTTTTGTTGTATCGCGTCATGCAAGTTGGTCTGGTGTAGACACATGTTAGACTTTTGAAGTTGGGGATGGGTCACTTCAAAATTCATGGTGGACATAAACTGACAGCGATCAGTCGTAATTGGAAATGTGGATGGAACAAGGGAGATAACTGCTAACAAAAAGTGAAGCTTGCTGAAAAACTACTCATTTAACCAATTTATGAGCTGACAAGCTTTTGCGACAAAACTACATTTCCAATCAATCTTTGTGGCAGCGTGAAAACAATAAAAAAGTCAAGCTAATCATCAGTCACACTTAATGCATTCTTTGCTCTTCATTTTGTTGATGTCCCGCTAAAAACTATCTTGTATTTGTCACTAAATGGAAAAAAGAGCAGATGTAAAATTGCCTCGTGCATCCATTTTTTTCCAATCAGAATCACTTGAATGCACATCACTTCCAAGCTCATAAAAACACCCCAAGAGGACTTAAAGAACCCAAAACTTGTGTTTCAACAGCTTTTACATATGGAATTGTTACGCTAGAATAGCTTATAAAGCCAGCGATATTTTCTTTACACCTTAAATGAATCAAATTGATACAGTATGTATGTACGTTCTTCATCTAAATAAAAGCCCTATTTATGTATGACAGCACATGAAAAAGCTCATCTACCCTTAAGATTCAAGCACTGACACTGTAGTTCTAAGTTACGGATGATATTTTAATTTTTTTAATGATTGTATATGTCATTTTTCAAAGTTTCAGTGGAAGGAGGATTGTGTGTCAAAGTAAAAAACTATGTTAAGTGACTCCACAAAAGTTCTCAAGGCTAACCATCTTCAAGAAGGCAAAGGACCAAAAAGAAAGCATGCTTTCATTTTTAAGCTAGGAATGGTTAATCGAGGGGGCTGAGGTAAAGAGAATCATAAGATGCATTACAAAAGCAAAGGAGAGAAGAAAGACATTCCAAAGACAAGAAATTAGATGACATACTATGAAGAGTGTTGAGGGGGAATGAATCTGTCTTTAAGAACAGCTATTGATTTTAAAAACTTTAGTTTTCTATTCGATTGCCAAGTGCTGTTCCTGAGGAGTTAAACCAAGTGTTGTACGAAAGAAAGAACAGCCCTTCAACGCTTCATATAGATCGTTGGAAAAATATTTATAAAGGAAGCCTTGGATTGTTTCTGCTTCGCTCCCACTGAGGCTCATGTAATACTTTTAATCTGTGAGATTCAGTTAATGTTTGCAGAAAGCAGCTGGGTTTATGAGCAAAAATAACAGAACTGGACTCAGTCTTGAGAGACAATACTCAAATGTAAAACTGATTCTGGCCTTGTAAAGTTCATTCACCCACCTTTCCTTCTGCATAATATAATTTATTCTCTGGTTGCCTTTCTTCAGTAGCCCTTCCTTCAATGTAACGGAAACCTCTTTAAACCTTTTTCTTTTATTCCATCTATCCACCCATCCACTACATCTTTTAATATTGAATTTATATTTGATGACAGCTTCATTTGAAGACTTCTCTATAGCAACTGAATGAGAGAATAAAGGTTCTATTCCACTGTCCCTTAAAACCAGTGCTAATGTTTTCTGTTTGCTTCAAAACAGGACGCTGGTATTGACACATTACTGTAACAAGCGTGTACCTATGAGCGATGGATGTTCCCTTGCTGCCTTCCTTGGCAGCTACAATGGTTTTTGCTCTTTAAATCACAACTGACATTGTTTGCCGAGATTAATAGTTCATAGTTAAAGTCTCCATGAGTGATATGCTGTAACCCAACGCTCCAAACCAGCAGAGAATTACTGTCAAGATTTGATATCTGTCATCTATTCAAATTTACAACGGAGGCCTATAAATGACATTCAAGCATTACGGAATGGATAAAGTCCGTCTTTGTTCGTGGTTTTACATTCTATGCAAATAATAAAAAGGAATAAATAGAAAAGCGATAAAAAAATATCCCTATGAGGCATGTGAGGTGGTTGTGCGCCGATGTGATATGAAAGGATTGTCACAAATTTGCTCATTGTGATAGGATCATTGACAGCAGATGTAATGTAGCAACATCACAGAAAAAAAACTGTTTTATTGAAAAAAGAGAAACCTGTATGAATACAATTACATAGGCTTTCGTGCTCAGAGGTAAACTCTACTACTGAAAACCCTCTTTAAAAGAGGCTGTTTATCATCTGAGAGGATGAAAGGACAGATTTAAGGATTTCACAGAAATTTGCTGATGCATGTGAAAATCTATATGGGCTTGTCTAAACGGTTAAATTGATGTGCTGAGACTCTCTGTGCGTGTACCTCTGAAATCGGATAATTCTCTTAATACAAATGTAGTTGCACAGCAAAAACTGAATGACATTAAACACTAATTTCTGTAATAAGAACTGCTTGTTTTTTCCTCATGTTTCTGTAAGCATTCATGTTTCGTAATGACTCAGGAATATTAATCGTGTAATGCTATTTCACTAAAAGGCATGTATTGGTAAATTGGCCACAGACGTTCAATAAATGAACACTATATTCTTTCTGTTGATGCTCCAGGAACATTCTGAAGAAAAATGAACATGTCCGAAAAATATTCCTGCTATGCCTTTTACATTGTAAGTGTAACAAGCTCTCCTCAGCGGTCAGCCACACCCCCTCCATCAGCACCTTCTCCTAGATCCACCCGTTCACTTTCCTGGGACTATTGATTCTCATGGACTACATTCCCCATCATCCTTAGCACTCATCCCATGGACACTATATGTTCCCTTTCTTGTGTTTAGCTGTTTGTCAGATCTAGTTGTATTTTGTTTCCGGTCTATTGCCAACCTTTCATTCTCCCGTGGGTTCCTGGTTTATTCTGATATAGTTACCTTGTGGATATTACCTGTTTGTTTTTGTGGATCACCTACCTTTGGAGTTTACCTTTTTTGCCTTGGATTTTTATTAAACCTTAATACATCACAGAGTCTTGTTGTGGCATCGTCACTGTAGTGTTACAGTAAGATTCATTTTTCACAAAAATATTTCCTCTACTCCTGAAGAAAAAACGCAGTATTTTTGTATTATTTATCATTTCAATATATGCATAAAGACAATTTCCAAATTGCTTTCAGTTTTTCTAAATTTACTATTTAGGATTTTTTAGGTATAATTATAATTTTTGTTTCATTCTGTGAAATACTAACAATATTTCCCCTAATTTTCAAATGAGAATTTTTTTTATATTTGCGTTTACTTGCAGAGGAAAGAAACTGGAGAAACGGTCAAAATATCAGAAAAGATGCTCTGTATTTTTTTCAGACCTCTAATACTACAAAGAAAACAATTTAGAAAACATTTGCATTTTTTTTCATGTGATAACCTGGATTTTAATCAGAGTTTTTATGTAACTTTTCATGCTGCTAGTCTTTCACATTGCTGTTGGATGACTTTGTCACTCCTGAGGTTTGATTTTGTTGAAATTCAACAGACTCTGGACTGGAATGGCAACAATACATCCAGAAATCCTGATTTAAATGAAAATGGAATGGCCGTTTAATTTTGTATAAGCCTACATTGATTTCTGCACGTTTTAAGTTAAAGATATCTCAAATGTACTGCAATTGGTTAAACTATGTTCCTTTCAAGGACGTCATCAAGTATTGGCATATCTCCAAAATGTGCTAGGATGCCAGGTATCTCCTATAATTAGCACTCCTTAAGACTGAAGCCCTTTACCTGACCCAATATTTCATGAAATATGGTAAAGTTCAGGTTGCAATCTTTAGCATTAACTCTCACCACCAGAAAACTATGAACCTTTCGCAAAAAAGTAAACTCACTGCTAGTGCGGAGATGGTGGTCTAGTGGGTTAAACCACTGAACTAGTAAATAAAGGTTGCTGGTTCGATCCCAGCAGCCACCACCAGTGTGTCCTTGAGCAAGACACTTTACTCCATGTTGCTCCATGGGGATTGTCCTGTAATAAGTGCACTGTAAGTCGCTTTGGATAAAAGCGTCTGCCAAATGACTAAATGTAAATGTAAATGTAGTGCAAAAGACTAAAAGTTGCCAACAAATAATATATATATACACACACACAAAGAGGCTCTGGATGTTCCTTTCCCTTTAAGCATGTAAAAGCTCCAGAGAAATACAAACCACCCTATTCTTTTGTCGTAAGCATCCTTTTCCAAATAGATCATGCTGCCCACAATCTCTCCTGTGAGGTAAATTTGAGAACATTTATGCAAAACTGCTGCTCATTGCTGAACGAGTCCCTTCTGCATGTTACTGTTGTGATAGGGATTAAGTTATTCTTAACAAAAAATCTGCAGGCTTTCAATATCTTTAAAAGATGATGTAACAAAACAGTCTACATTTGGAAATGTATGTTTATCTAGGAGGCTGTCAATCAAAGCCTAGACAGGGGTATTCAATTAAAGTTCCAAGAGGTCCAGTCTTTGTATTTTGTCCCAAACGAAGGTCTGGACAATATGTTTTTTGAAAATAAATATTTAATAAATGTAGCCCAGTTGGATGTAATGTATTAAAGAGATTATATTTTATCAGGCCATTTATTTTATATTTTGATATCCACAGTGTGTATGTATTGTAGGCTCTGTGGGTTTAGGGGAATGCCCTCTTAATAGAAGTCTGATAATTTATATTTGTAAATAAAAAAACCTACTGAGAATATGCAAACAGCAAATGTAAAGTAACAATTTATGATGAACAGAAAACAAAGTTACTTGATAAATAAGTATTTCCATGCCTGGTATTTTCATACAAGAACTACTTCTATCTTTATATAATTTCCCAATTAAAACGTTATCCATTGCAATTTGGACCCTGCTTATGAAAACCCAGCAAAAGTCACAGGATATTCTGTGAAAATATCTTCAGTATTGATTGAATAATGCCAAAATCTTAGCGAACTGAATTCTAGAAATGAATCTTTGATGCTTGTTGAGCCATTCGATTGAGACTTTAGCCTGGGTTTTCACAGGGTCACAAATTTTTACATGCTGATCAATAATGCAAATGCTAAAAGTAGAAAAAGACGTTGTGGTTAATAAAATATCACAAATCTGGTTGAAAGGTTGGAGACAAATAGCAAAGAGTTAACAGACTGACGGTTACAAATGTTTTAATATTTGCTGCATATTGTTAACTGTTCTTTGTCTATTTACCTGCTCTGCATGTCTGCAATAGTGTTTTTGAATTAAACATGCGTTTGGTGGTCTTCTTGAGGCGCGTCTTTGGCTGGAGAGAAGCAGTGCACGCGGAGCGGATACCCTGCAAACAAAGGCAAGTCCAAAAGACGTCTTTTCAACATCATTGATGACGTTGCATAGACGTCCCATGAGGAGCCAGAATGAAAGTTTTTACAACGTCTTTTTATGATGTCTTCTGAACGGGTGCTATTGTTGTCCTGGTCATCTCCATAATTGTATTGGACTGATATCACTTTTGTACCTGCAATTAATATTGAAATTGAACAAATCCACCATTATTGTGATCAGTGTTTGCTTCAGTTGGGCTGTTTACTCTTATTTATTACAGAAATTGTAGATGTACTTTGCCTTTATAAATGTGTTTTTATACACTGTGGCCAAAGAATACTAAATCATATCGTACCAGCTTTCAAATTTACTTTGCGGAATGAATATTCTCACTAACATGAGTGTGTCGTATTGTTGTGTAAATGTTTGCTGATCTATTTACTTTTGCATAATATGTGGTTAAAGCCTTTCGTTTGTCATTTCTTAACAATCTTATAAAATATATTTTCAAATGATTGAACAGCTTGAGCATTTAAACACACAAAGATGTGATGAATTAGTGCATGAAACTCAACAATGGTGACAACCAACAGAAGAATACTTTGCGCTGCAATGCATGCTGGATGACATCATATTACAAAACACATACATGATTCCCAGCATGCATTGCAATTGAGCTAATTATCTCAAGTTTTTGTTAATTGTCACCATAGTTGAGGTTTGTATGACGAGTGTTGATGTCAAAGTGTGTCAATGAAGGAATGAGGATAATTTTAATTCAATACTTGTAACATCAGTCATGATATAGTTTTATCTAACTGTCTTCAACACTTTAGGATGACATAGTACAATAACTCCCCGTCACCATCTTTTTCTTTAATGACAAACAAGTGTTGTAAAACACTATTGTCTGAGAGGGGATTCGTAGAATGAAGGTCTAAATAAGAGTCAAGAGCCCAACTAAAGCAAACACTGATCACAATAATGGTGGATTAATTCAATTTCAATATTAATTGCGGGTGCAAAAGTGATATCAGTCCAATACAATTATGGAGATCACCTGGATAACAATAGCACATGTTCAGAAGACGTCATAAAAAGACGTTGTAAAAGCTTTCATTCTGGCTCCTCAGGGGACGTCTATGCAACGTCATCAACGACGATGAAAAGACGTCTTTTGGACTTGCCTTTGTTTCCAGGGAAGGGTTCAAATGATGCGTGTTTAAAGGATACAGCGGCAAAAGATAATTTACATAAATGTGCCAGAGTATGCGTGTGATGTGATTCTCCATTGTATAAATGCGAGGCTCAATATAAACAACCAAAATAGTCAATAGTTTGAAATGGTTTATTAGTCTAAGTCTCGCTGTCCGGAAGGAACTCAGGTCCGGAACCGGACCGCGGTAGGCAAAGTGAGGATTTCCCACATGTCCCTATGAGACTAAATTGTCCACGCCCGACTATAAATTCAGATCTTTAATTTTTCTTACTCTGGTAATGCACTAGACCTTGGCTTTTTTAATTTGAACGGTTTCAACCCCTTAATCCGGCATTGTTGTTGCCTGCAGAAATTTTAAACTGCAAATCACTTTACACATAGAAACCAACATTTTTACCGCAAAACTGATTGTATATAATTTTTGAATGTAAGTCCAACAGACAGGGCCAATGATTTTTATGACCTCTTTACTTCTACCACAAGGCACAAAGGTATTTTGATTGCTTGCTCCACATTCACTGCACACCCTGTAATAGTTCATTGTAAATATATATATATTTTTTGATCACTAAAGGCAATGATTTCATGAACAATTATCTTCTAAAAGCCATTGCAATAATCTTTTTTTCCTGCCACCCATCTAAGCTACTAACACACATGACTTTCTATTGTTATCACAACAAAAATGAATAAGTCTTATGTTTGACGCTTTATCCTATTTGATTTGAGACAGCGTCTTATTGTAATACTTTCAACCAAAATAATACAATTCCTAACCAATTCATTTTGTTTATTTTGTTTGTCGGTCGGATTTCTCCGTGACAAACGCTCCACCCTCAGACCATTTACGCGGTGTGTTGGTCAGATAGGTGGATTCGCCGAAGTGCACAGGCCGCCGCGTGAGGATAGATTTGTCAAGTGCTTGTTCTTCAATGACCTGTGCGCAAAAAAAAAAAAAAAACAGTCCTAAGGGCAATCGTGGCCTAATGGTTAGAGAGTTAGACTCGTGATCAGAAGGTTCTATCCTCAGGGCCTGCGATTAACAATTGAGGTGCCATTGAGCAAGGCACCTTACCCCTACTTGCTCCCCAGACACTACAGCGATAGCTGCCCTCTGCTCTGGGTGTATGTGTGTTCACTACTTGCTCTGCGTGTGTTCACTACTCACTGGATGGGTTAAAGCAGAGGTCACATTTCTGGTATGGGCTACCATACCTGACATATAGGTCACTTTAACTATTCCACCCCCCAGCATCCGTGGATCCCTATTTCCACTTGTTTTCTCGTGACACATCATCACTAGTGGACCTTGGGGTCATCGGGTGTTTCGGCCTTTAACACTTACCCGAGGCGGCCCGCCATAGGTAATCAGCCCAGGCGTGTGTCTTCCTTCTATCTCTTATTATTCTATTTACTGACTTCCAACGGTGGTTCCCCATTTTGATGCTGACCCCTTCTAGTCTATTTTGGTAAGTACTAGCCTTTCCCTCGATCCGCTTCCTTCCGATACTCTCCATTTCAATTCAATTGGTTCGTTTTCCACTATTTTTTGAAGATTTCCCCTGGGTATTCGGCCCTTGTTAAGAAAACTATTAGTGTTGTGGTTGCTATGTCGTTCGATACCCGTAACCTCTCTCGGTACGAGGTGTTAAGGCTGTCTTCTCGGTTTACTGTGTGTAAAATCTCTTCCTGGTAGGTATAAATATTTCCTTGGTATGATGTGTGTAAAATGTCTGTTGTGTGGTCGATGCTATCCATCAAAGAAGACTGAGATCCATTTTAAACCCATCAACCCTGGGTTAACTTTCCTGCGTGCTGTCCTAGTGGACCCATGAGGGCTGGATACCTTCCCCCACAACCCTTTGTTAACACCGCAAGGTATCCAGGTTGTCCGAGAAGGCCCTGTATTCTATTGCTCTATAAGATGTAACTAGGCATCATTTAGTTTAGTGTAAACACAACTATCAGCATCCATATGATTTGAATTTTGTTATTAACTGGCATATTTAACCGCCTTTTATGATGTGTTGACAATTTCCCTTGCTTTAAAACAAGATTATTTCATATCTGTCTCTGAGACATAAAACTAGTTTGAATGTAAGCAGTAAACTCTTGTTCAGCATCCTGTTGCTTAATTTTCCTCAAAACTCATTCATGTATCCATGTATATGATATCTTGCCTAAAACATACCAAATGTCCTAGATCGGTATATCCACACAACGGGTACTGAAATGTACTAAAATAAAAACTTTTGTGTGCACAATTTGGCAACTGCATTGGTTGGAACTGCGTGTAATTTGGTACTCCTTAAAGGAGAGAAAATCATAAAAAAAATTAACAATATGGATGCAGTGCTTCGGTTTACCTAGAATGAAAAACAATCTTTGCAAAAACATCTTTACTTTAGCCAGCAATATGAGAGGTAACAATACACATACAATAACATATTCCTTTTCTAAAGACAATGTTTACAAATGAATAATAGACACACTATATTTCCTCTCATTCACACAACATTTTTAGCCACACTGTGTTCAACAGATTAATCTATGCAAATATCAAGGTGCTACCACATAACACGCGTCACGTCCCATAAAGACGAGCTACATAGTTTTATTGAACACATGCACCTATGAAACCATTAGCATACGCAAAGGGTTTAATTTACCCGCATAAGTAAGCGATAGTGCATAACATTGGATTACAACTAAACTGAACATTATATACACCTCTCGATACAAATAACAACGTTATTTCATCAACTCAGTTCATGTAGTGAGCTACAAGCTAACCGGGATGCACCCCTGCTAACCATGTGCTTATATCTCGGAAAATTCCATCAATAAAGTGCAAAAAAGTGTTTTTAACATATTTAACATATTAGGATACAGTAACAGTGTTTTCCCAAAAGACAGAAATGCTTTGTGTGCATTTAAACACTACGTGAAAGGAGAGAAAATCATTGATAGAAGGAACGACACGGGTGCAGTGCTTCCTCAATAGAGGGAATGCATTGACGCCACTTTCCCAAGTGGACATGTAGGGACACGCTCCCCTTGGTGACAAAAACACCCAGCAAATTGACTGAGGAGAACAGGATAAACAAAGAAACCGGGACTAAAACACGCAATTATTTGCTGAAATTACAAGCAGATGGACTCGACGGTGATCCTTACGACTTCTCTACAACTTAAATATGAATCAGGTGTTCCTGCACTAAAAGGTTGCGCGGAATTGCGTTACTTGATATTGAAAGCAGTCATTTTGTCAGTGTTTTGCCACCCAGGAGTGCACGCTCTGGCGTGCTCACGTGGTTTTTATGTGACTTTGATGCGTAACCTCTATGGTGCTTTACCTTTAATAAAGCGCATCTCGGTACGTTCGCTCTGTCAGCACATGACGTCACAGACACGCAGGCGCGTGGTCACGCAGCAAGGGTGTAAAACATAACTAAACACACACACATAAAAAAATACTTACACACTAACTGAATATCACAGACAAAATAACAATAGAATAATTTCCACTACACCACACTCTCCCCTACAGAATAGAATGTTGTCTCGACATCCACCAAGATCTTTATTATTTCCTTTTTGTTTTCCCTTTAAAAAGTCACATTTGTCTAACATTTTGTATGCTCACATATTCACATTTCTCAACAAATTCCTTGTAACAGGTTTGGAGTCTTTCTCAACCCACATGGAATAATTTATGACCCCACTTATAATAATAATAAGAGGGGTTCTTATTTAGTGTCCCTTTAAACGTTGATTGGTGTCCCTGTATTTGGCCATCCCAAAATGTATTTCACTAGTGTGATATTACACAATACACATCAGCCAGATACATACTGTACAGTAAGGTTCCTGAGTTCTACGTAATGGAGTTATTCATGGCCTCAGGTGTTCAGAACCCAAGCACACACGTGTCAGCGCACACAGACATTCGGAACACTGACACATCTGAGAAGTATTAACAAGCCACTCTCTTCCTGTGTTAAAGGTCATTCTCTCGTTGACCCAGGTATGTGGTTCATTATGACCGAAGGATTTGAGAGCGCTCTCCAATCATCTCTTCTTGCCCCAGAATGTGGTAAGACGTTGGCAGTACAAAACAGAGCTGGCACCACTCAGCTACTTAATGAGCACGACTCTGACAGCCCCATCACACGCAGAGTTGCCAAGCCATGATCAGCAAGTACATTAGAGAGCGGAGGGTTACATAGCTGCGCTGTTATCAGTAGCAAGCAGCTGATGTCTTAGTCTCCTTCCTTCTGCAAGCCCGGCTAATCGATTCTCTTCATCCTTCTCTCCACACATTCACCAACTCTATTTTTGCCCTCATTTCATCCTAGCCTGTTGTAGGATTATTTAGTCACTCATTTTCTTACTTGTGTGTCCTTTTGGACTCGAAACACGGGGTAGTTGAGTGAGAGATTTCTAGTTGTTTTGGTGTTTGTGTGACTTTGTTAAATATTTCAGTTATGTATTTATTACTAATTAATTAAATACAATTGATTATTTAATTACTACTACCACTATTACTTCTAATAATAATAACTTAAACTATTATTATGATTATTATTGGTGGTAAGTTAGTATATCAATAACAATAAGTTTTAATTTACAGAGCTTTATATATGTTCGTGTGATGTTTATTCCCCTGCATCATGTTCTCTGTTCCTGTTTTGCCCCATCGTGGGAAGTGTTTTGTTTTAAGTCCTGATTGAGTCAATTATTTATTAAAGTATTTTTGTAACTACATTGGCTGTCTGCACTTGGGTTCATTCTGTCTGAATCATGACATGATTATTACTATTAGGGTAAAACTTCAGTTAGGGACCAATGCTGACTATTAACTAGTTGCTTTTTAGATGCCTATTTTTAGCATATTGGCTGTTTATTAGTTCTTATAAAGCACATATTCAACATGGCAATATTCTACTTCCCTAATCCTACCTAATACCTTAACCTAACAACTGCCTTACCGACTATTAATAACCAACAAATTAGTAGTCTACTGAGGCAAAAGTCATAATTAATGGTTTAATAATACAGAAAATTGGACCTTAAAATAAAGTGTGACCCCTATTAATAATAATAAAATACAAATATTGTTTTTATTTATTAACAAAAAAAATGTTGTTAATAATAATAATAATAATACCTATTATTATTATTTTTGACGATGCTATAATTCCATTCCATTCCATTCCATTTTCTACCGCTTATCCGAACTACCTCAGGTCACGGGAGCCTGCGCCTATCTAAGGAGTCATCGGGCATCAAGGCAGGATACACCCTGGATGGAGTGCAAACCCATCGCAGGGCACACACACTCACTCATTCACTCACGCACTCACACCCTACGGACAATTTTTCCAGAGATGCCAATCAACCTACCATGCATGTCTTTGGACCAGGGGAGGAAACCGGAGTAACCGGAGGAAACCCCCCGATGCTATAATATGAAATATATTTAGTTATTTATTATGAAATATTTATTTCATAGCGAGAATTCAAAATGTCAAATTGCCACACATTCACCAATTTTATTTTTTTCCCTCATTTCATCCTGGGCTGTTATAGGATAGTTTAGTCACTCACTTTCTCACTTGTGTGTCCTTTTAGACTGGAAAAACAGGTATTAGTTGTTTTGTTGTTTGTGCAACTTTATTATTATATTTATTATTAATTATTAATTCATTATAATTTAATGAATAATCATCATCATCATCATCCATCCATCCATTTTCTACCGCTTATCCGAACTACCTCGGGTCACGGGGAGCCTGCGCCTATCTCAGGAGTCATCGGGCATCAAGGCAGGATACACCCTGGATGGAGTGCCAACCCATCGCAGGGCACACACACTCACTCATTCACTCACACACTCACACCCTACGGACAATTTTTCCAGAGATGCCAATCAACCTACCATGCATGTCTTTGGACCAGGGGAGGAAACCGGAGTAACCGGAGGAAACCCCCCGATGCTATAATATGAAATATATTTAGTTATTTATTATGAAATATTTATTTTATAGCGAGAATTCAAAATGTCAAATTGCCACACATTCACCAATTTTATTTTTTTCCCTCATTTCATCCTGGGCTGTTATAGGATAGTTTAGTCACTCACTTTCTCACTTGTGTGTCCTTTTAGACTGGAAATACAGGTATTAGTTGTTTTGTTGTTTGTGCAACTTTATTATTATATTTATTATTAATTATTAATTCATTATAATTTAATGAATAATCATCATCATCATCATAATTAATTAAAAATATATTTAGTTAATTATTATTTACTTCATACCTGGAATTTAAGATGTCCAATTGCCCTAACTTAGTTAATTGATAAAATTATAAATTGAAAAACTAGGCAGTTGCAGGCAATGATTGAGTAGCTTTGAAAGAAAGGAAAATCATGGGATCTGGATCTAACATCATCATGTGATTACGATCTCATTAAGATATTGTTTTAACAGTATCTACACTATAGCAGCAAACTTAATCTATTAATGATCCAGGTGTCATTTTAAAATGTTCACAGCTCATGCTCATCAGTAGAAACTACATCTGGAGTGACAGTTTCATCACCTCGCACACTTTCATATTCATTTCCAGAGCACACAAACGTACCCACCACCCCCTTTAATTTGATACAGCAGAATGAAGGAATTCACCAGGTTTCTCTCTTTCCTTCTGTATTTGCTTGTTCTATTTTTGCTAGCTGCCTCAGGACACTATTAGTTTCATATAAAGAGCCAAGCTTGGTGAGCAGTGTTTATTGTAATGTCAATGTTGTGTGTGCTTCTCTCTTTTTTAGAAGGGGTAGGAGGATATTTGGGAGCAGCCAATGTTTGCATCATCTTAGAGTCGTATGTATTAAAAGTTTGGGTGTTGGATCTAGGTCTGCTCTGTGAATTGGTTGTTTAATCTTGGACCATCAATGTCCACTTAACAATATAGCTTGTTGTATGTGATTGTTTCATGAAATGAATGCCAAACATCTGGCAGACGTTAAGCAGCATCTGCCTCTTCTTGTGGTTTCGTACAGCATGTTTAAAACCTAAAAGGGTTAATGGCATTATGGATTTTCTAGTGGAATACTAGAATCTGGTTGTGAAACCATGTCTAAAAGACACTTAAGTATGATCTAATATTAAATGTCATGATAAATACAAGTAATCTCTTTTTTATGATTAGGATAAAAAAGGTGTTTTATTTTTTACTTACATAGGTTGTATAGGTTTTTTGCTTTAAAATTAGAATGTTTTCAACATTACATCTCCTGCAACTAGAAACTGGAGCACATTAATGAATTAGTAATTACATCTAATGTGGAGTTGTATATCTGCAACACTGCCTTTTCATATTCTAAACACATTTTAGCAATAATTACGTGAATCTTCTATTCATTTATATGTCATTATGCATAATGTATCGAATTTGTCATTATCTGATAACTGGCTCTCTGCATGTAAAGAATTCATGAGTTATACTTCACATCTGTGCGTTACACATTAATAAAAACACAGACTGACTTTGAAACATGCAAGTGTTGTTTTTGTCTCCTAAAGCGCACATAATTAACACCAATAAAGCTGTTATGCTTAAAGTACATTCACATCCACACATGGTGGTCCATTAACATTCTGATAATATCAACTTTTCTTTTCTTTCTTTGTAAACTAAGAGAAAAGACAAATCTTTTATCCATTTAGCCATTGTTAGTGTTTGCTTTGGAATTTGTTCCAGACCTCATGGCCTTCCCTCCCAATGGCTATTTTAGATCAATGTCTAAGACAAATATTTCTGGCCTTTGTGTGACCCGTGTGTGCGCGTTCCATTAATTCCACAAGCCACTAATGCTTTCTCATCAGATAAATACCGTCTGCGGTCTTTGGCCAGGCCCTCATGATGAAAGACCCTCTATCAGTGAGGTTCAAATCTTCTCTTGAGATCATTGTGGGAGAATACAATGAAATAAATATAAATCGTATTGGACGTATTGAATAGTGTTGTGTCATTGACTAGACATAAAAGTTTATGCTGTGTTTTAAGTCCCTGTGGAGACATCCAAATTGATGGCACTCAATGCAATTACCATGTTCAATCGTTGATTTCTGAACAGTTTAACCTATATTTTGTAGAGCCCACAAACAAACATAGCTGTCAATCAATAAATCCTCAGGAGTACAAATTAAGGAACAACTTCTTTAACATAAGTAATATAAATTAAATACTCCAACACACACAATGAATTAATCGCAAAACAAAAATACGTTTTTATTGCCATTTTCTAAAGATGATCTACATTATTTTTGTTTTTACCATAAAGAAAATATAACACTCAGTGACGCATAAGACACAAAAAGCTGGTTGCATAAAATGCTTAGACAAGTGTTACAAGTTAATAATCAATTTTGGCCAACTTCAAGTCAGATCTATAAAATAGTAGTCTCGTTTAATTGAAATATGAAAAATAAGGCTGTTTAGTCCTAACTTATTGGTAGTCTGTTAGAATACTTGATAAGACACACTTTTAACTTAGCGGCTATGTTTATGCAACTGACACACAGACATCAAAATAACAAAATCATTATGCTATCATTATTTTGCTGAAATGGAACTTCAATTTGATTCTTTATTTCCTATGGGCGCTTGAATGAAAAGCATTTTGCAATAACAGGCTAGTTTTGTCACACTTATCATGCAAAGTAATTAAAAGTAATATTTTTTGCACACCGGGACAAGGATTTGTGAATCCTATTACTAATCCTGGGGACCTACAGCATTGCACATGTATGCCTTCCTTTTGCTGAGCACATTTATAAAAATTATATTATAAATAATAGGAATAAAATATTAATTCAGCTTTCATATTTAGCCAAAATGCAAATGAATTCAACCAGTGGTGCACAGTTGGCCAAATGAGCTGAATTTGTGATATTAGCCTTTCCTGGCAATGTCAAGCACAATATTTGAACGATATAACACAGTTCATCAGGCAGTAAGAGCCGCTTAGTGGGGATTCAGCGCTGAGCCTTTACATACAGCTGCACATCATTTCACCAGAGAGGTGAAGAGGACAAAATCCGTTTACACAAGACCGCACACGATCGTTTGAGAAAAAAACTGAAAATGTTCTTCCAAACCATTTATTCGCGTAATGAACTTATACCATTCCGTGGTTTCCCCAAAACTATAAAGTTTATACTGATTTTATCTGTAACCGTATACTACAGTATTGTATAAGCAAGCAAATATCAGTGTTTCTGTAGTTCATTTAACAGAGCATTGTGCTGGCAATGAAAATGTCAAACAGTTCACTCCCAAGAAACAGATACACTGAACAAGTCTAATGTTGGACTCAACTCACTACAAGGTACAGATGTGTACATTTGAAATGTGAGAATTTCTTATCCTGTTATTATTACTTTACTGTTAATCAAATGAAAATATGCAGTTGTAATGCCATTAGTATGGTAGAAAACATTCACAAATTAACACTAACAATCACAACTATAGACGGTTTCAGCGGCAACAACAAAAACGTTATTTGACCCAAACTAAAAATTGTTGTTCTTTGGCTGTTTTAGAGGATTATGTTTTTTGGGTGTTTAACAATGGATGTTCATGTTTCTAGTTTCAAAAAACGCTTTATATTTCAAGTCTATTGTTCACCGCTCTCTTTTCTCACATAACAAGCAGAATTCCCTCCTTCCAAAACGCTCTGATTGGTAAAGCTGACCCAGTCTGTCATGATTGGTTCCCCACTTAGATCGTGTGTCTGAAGATGTCTAAAGATCGGTGAGATTCCACTTCTCAGGCTGCTGTGATTGGTCGGCCACCCTCTCAGTTCACGTGAATTCATAAGCTTTGGCTTTGAGCACTAAACAGTAACAATGGCACTTCATCAGTTAAACACATGTAGAATCAATTGAAGTTTGACAGAGGTCTGCTACTGCATGTGCAAACGTCAATATTTGTTAGAGATCGCAATTTTTTCCCTACTATGGCAAGGGAAATTACACCGGACAAATTGGCATCAGACTGGTTATATTAATTTACACTAATAACAGAAGCGTTAGTTTTGCTTTTTTATATTGAACCTAAGTTAGATAATAAAACAAGCAGATTGACCAGGAGACATTTGCAAGAAGGACTTCAAAGGATGTTTCATAGAAGTGATTTAGAGGTATGCGCATACACACAATATCAGTGTATTACATAGAACAGCTTTCACAGCCGATGTTAAAGTCATGGAAGCTGTTATTTGACAGTTTGGTTATTCTAGAATGTGTTCTTATTACCAGCTCTAGGACTGTGTTGAAAGTGAAAGTAGTTTAGCGCGTAGCTCAGTTAAATGTTTACAATCTCTGATAACCAAACACTACTCCAGTGGCTCTTCCTCTTCTCCAAGGAAGACCTCACCCCTTTTATCGCGTATTCCTTTGGGCGGAGGTTATTCAAAAACTCAGAATAGTGACATCATTTATCTGGGAAGTAAAGGGCTGTAGTCCGATTCCAGCAGTTCTCTGTTGTCCTAGAAAAGCACAGAAGGACAGTATGTCTTCAAAGGTATATAAACACCTTACATAATGAAGCTTTTGTTCCCTTTCTGTCGGTCTCTCGACGTTGTGTCGAGAACGACAGATGAGATAGGGCGAACCCCATCTGTCGTTCTCGACACAACGTCTCGTTCCCTCCATCAGGGAACTGAGGTTTCATACGTAACCAAGACTTTTTTATTACTTTTGAATTAGCTATTT
This sequence comes from Triplophysa dalaica, assembly GCF_015846415.1. Taxonomy (NCBI): domain Eukaryota; kingdom Metazoa; phylum Chordata; class Actinopteri; order Cypriniformes; family Nemacheilidae; genus Triplophysa; species Triplophysa dalaica. Next base: position 21,465,458 of record NC_079545.1, read on the forward strand.
TTGTCTATACACCACGGGTCCCCTTACATGAAATTGTCCATATTGTTCCTACAGTAGCCCTTAACGGACAAACTATTCTACAGAGAACTTTTTATAATATGTTATCTCCTTCGACAAAGAAGTTAAAACGTGACAACACCTCATTGCTTTGAGCAGGGCCGGATTATCCAATGGACATAAAGGGTTCAGGCCGAGGGGCCGAGGCAAGAGGATGAAAATTTCACATAACTGCGTTTACGCCATATTCATTCTGCCCGGGGGCCTCTCTGGACCGCGCACATGGAGGTGGGCACACAAAACAGTGTTTCTGAATAGTCCAAAGTTTCTTTTACGAGCCCTCTGGCGGTTTTTGTTCAGAAGAAGCGCATAGTGACAAATCTAGCAACTTCTTAGATAAACCTTAGCTTTCATTCAATAGGAAAATGTCGCCAGTGCTGCCCAGGGAGCGCGTGGTGTCTCTTTCCCGCCGCAGGGATCGCCTTGTCTGGGCATCACACTGTACAGGGAGCGGCAGGAAGCAGCAGCACCGTACGATGGGTGACTCGTGAATAAAATGAGTACAAAACAGCGTTTCAAACAACATGTCACTGTTTAGATATATAAATATGAACAAAGTTTCTTGGTAAATATCCAAACAAAGCAACTTAAATAGTCTTAAAGATTTATCAGACTAATTTTGTTAGCTGGTACTTTATGCTAGTGTTTTATTTACTCAGCAGGCTAAACGAAAGGTTTGACAACAGTGTGGAACCCTTGTTTTAGGTCTACTTATCCTCTACAGTAAATGAGGGCAAGCATATATGTTTATGATTACAGGCCTGTAAATACTAATCAATACTAATCATAAATACAAAACTTATGAAATCACTTATTAAAGGCTAGTGATGCTAAAGCCTTACATTTAAAAAAGATGGGCAAAACAAAAAGACTGAAGATGGCAAGATTTCACAGAACACTTGCTGTCAACAGCCTTTGGGAATGTTTCTCCTCCGGGTTCTTCTGTTCCAGCAATTAGTGTACTGCAAATCACTCTGGATAAATATTGGCCTCTTACACTATGGTTGAACAACTCTGGAACATTCACGCTGCTGATTTCAGCCTGCTGGGAAACACTCCACTTGAAGTGTGTAATGGTTTTCATTCACCCAGAACACTGTGGAGTATCCGCAGAATTCAGTTGAAAAGCAATATCAGTTTTATCGGTTGTTGGAGGGTGATATCTCCCACAATGCATCATGGGAGAAAACGTGAGACTTTTTAGACATTTCAGAAGGTCTTTTAAGGCCAACATTACGAGCCGACTTCGTAAATGGCAAATTGTTATAAAATGTCAATAATCCTATTTTTTTAACTTTTAAGAAGCTTAAATTCAAAGCAATCATACCTGTAATATAGAACTCAAAAAGAGGAGAGTCACTATGACACCCTGTGTCAATAGACAGAAGTAGACCCGAGTGAAGAGGAACCGGAGAGATAATTCTCCACTAGTGTAGGTTGAGTATACAACTTTTTTTAATCTCTGGGATCATCAAAGCCTTGTTAAACACAGCAAGCACAGTGCCAGTGAAATGTCACTGATATGTGTAAGTGTACAGTAAGAGAGAAAGCTTATATAGTATATAGAATGAGATCAATGAGAGCGGTGGAAAGGAAAACTTTAGAAACATCAGATTCTTTGACAAGAAAGACAAGAGCACAGAGTCGTATGTGAGAGGTGGGCTGTGAACGCATAACGCTGAGAACTCTTGACAACTTTTACCTTGACAGTTTAAACATTTTAAAGTCATAAGACATCTCAGAGGTAGAGGGAAGAGGACAGTGCTTGGGAAGATCTGAATGCCTTCAGCAGTCAGCAGGTGTCAGGGGCGACGTTGATCTGGTTGTGTAGTCAGAAGGTTTGGCTATGGAAACTTGGTGAAACGGAATTTCTGCTCATCTTTCCATGTATGCTGTTTTCACTGAGATGCCCTAAGTTTGGTGTGAGGATGCATATTGCCTTGGAGGAAAGAAAGAAAGATGCTGCCAACATAAGATGGAACATAATATGTATGTAGCATTGTTTCCATCGGCTGAGGACCAAAGAAAAAATAAGAATAAAAATTTCTGTTCATCAAGTTGTACTTTATACATTTCTTAGTTCTGATGAAAGATATTTGGAAGAATGCCTATAACCTAACAGATTTTGGACCTCATAGACTACCTCATAGACTACCATGGTAGAAAAAATGACAATGGTCGTCAAAAGTGCCCCAGAACGGTCTGCTTACCTACATTCTTCAAAATATCTTCTTTTGTGTTCAACAGGACAAAGAAATTTAAAAGCAAATTTTCCTAAAATGGTTGTCAAAAACTGTTTGGTTACAAGAATTCTTTTCTTCGTTCTCAGTTTTTTTCTTAAATATCTTTCTCTGTGTTCAAGAAATATATACAATCTAGGAACAAGTTGAGGGTGTAAATGAACACAGAATTTTAATTTTGGGGTAAACTGTTTGTAGTAGAGTAGGCGGGGCGAGACTGTGGTTCGAGTCCGGTGAGTAATTGTGAATTAGCGCCAGCTGTGCGCACACCGGGCTCGAATCACGTAGGAGATTGGGAGCATATAAAAGGAACGAGCGACCGGACCGTCGAGGAGAGAGGTCCGGGCCCGAACTTATGTTAAGTTTATATTTATGGTCTTGTGTTTTGTATTTATGTTTTGTTCGCCGGCGGTCGTCCGTGAGGGGCCGCCGGCTGTTATTATTTATATGAAAACTTGTTAAATGTTTGCTGGTTCCCGACTCCTTCCTTCCTTTTATTGAGTCTTATTACACTGTTCCTTTAAAGGAGGAAAGATGAGCACAGGGTATGAAATGAAGATAGGTGGGTGAGAGGTTATGTGGGAAATAGCGCAGCCAAAGACGTGCACCAGGCATATGTCCTCTGGGCGAAAGCATGTCTCGGTCAGACTGAGGGTATTGAGTTGAGTGACTGATGAATGCTGGAATATAGACTCTTGTTTACAACTGTCAGTCATGCAGTTAAGTGAATAGGTGCCAACAAGTTTTAAACAAACACATACTTGTGGTTCTTCAAGCAGACACTTCTTTTAAAATGCCTTCATACTATACAATGGAGCACGATTTTCATGCTAATTTGAAAAGGTGAAATATTCCATCTTCCCCTCACCTTTTATGAACATGTTTTTCTCTTAAAAGTATCTTTTAATTAAAATGTATACAATTTCGCTTACTGTTACTGTCTTATGTACAGACACAAAGCTATCATGCAGGGCTGCTAATGCATGAAGTTAATAAACGGCAAAAGATAACACTCATCCACGGCACAGTAGCTGTTTCTTTTATGGATGGAAGGCAGCATAAGGCATAATTTCCCAAGCAACAGGAACGGCTATATATTTCAACAACATTGGGCCATAACTTTCTCAAGATTATACCTATATTAAGTGTGATATGTACATTCTGTTCAGGTCAAATGGAGCTTCGCAGTATAATTCCGTAACAGGTTCAATTGGATTCACATTTTGATTCCGTTTGATGCTGTGTACACAGATTAAGAGTTTTCGCGTCCTGGCTAAACTTGATGTATATCATCAAATGTTGTTGATGAAATTATGCAGAAACAAAACAACACAGCCGGTATCATTTAATCTGTACCGTGTAGAATGACTTGGATGATGATTCCACATGCAGCTTACAGTACTTACAAGTTTAGGTGTTAAATGATTGCATCTCTCTTATGAAAAGCTTTCAACGCTACCAGCAAATAAATCACAAAGCTCAACTCAAGTTTCAAATAATCACAAATGTCCTATATTGAGAGTAGTTTTTAGCACTGGTGAGCCTGGTGAAGCTGTTATTGCCTATTTATCTCATATTCTTGTAAGATCAGGATACTTTTGAAACAATAATAAATTAAATTGTCTCAGAATGGAAAAGGGCCTGATTTTCACCACATGTGGGGGATTGGAAGCATCTTGGGGCACTTTATTATTTGGGCGCTTTCATGCTCCAAGTATTAGATCCAGTAATTTTTCTCGCGAACAACACATTAAGGGATAGTTAGCCCAAAAATGAAGATATTTTGAAGAATGTTGGTAACTGAGCAACAGTGGTACCCGTTGACTTGCATTGGTGCATTGGATTCAATAGAAGTGAATGGGTACTGCGGTTGTTCAGTTGTCTGTTATTTTTCTTTTGTAATTCTGCAGAAGTAAGTCATACAGGTTTGAAATGACAAGAGGGTCAGCAAATGATGACAACATTTTCTTTTTGTGTGGGAGGGGTGAACTGTCCCTTTCATTCAGAATAAAGTTAACAAACAGTTTTTAGTGGTCACCTGGACAAGTTCTTTGTGAGAAAAGACGTAATTATACTGAGGGACAGAATTATTCAATTTAAAATTCAATATAAAGAACGGTATGTATCTGCACTTATACTCAGAGGGCAGTGTAGCATTCGCACACTATCCATACTTTCTGTATGCAAAGACAAATTTGTCACAAAAGAAGAGCTTGTGTGGGATAAACTGTGGGAAAGGGACACAATACGAAGGCTCGTCCAAGATATGGAGAAATATAGAGTTCCTGTATCACTCCGTTCGCCAAATTTCATCCAAATGGCTATATCATGAGGTCAAATTATCCATCTCTCTCAAAAGTCTCTACAACAGGTGAGCTGCCCTTATAAGTGAATGGGGAACATTTGCGATTGGAATGCATGCAAAGCAGTTTCGCAAACTGTGCATTACCAGTTATAATGTTGTAAATAACGTTCAGTTTCTTGCACAGTTCCATTGATTCGCTTAAATAAGACGTAACGAGTAACTAGTACTCTGAGTAGTTTTTAAGAAAATTAATTTTTACTTTTACTCAATTACTTATTTAACACCCGTATTTTAACTTCTGCGGTTCCAGCATTATATCTGCCGTTTATAATACATTCTCTAACTGAAATGCAGTGAACAAACAAACACAGCTAAACTTTGCGAACGAATGAGAAAATTGATGGGCCTGCTCCATGGTTGACGCGTGGCTATGCTCTTTCATCTCGCTCTCGCTGGTTGATGTGTGGGCGTGCTTTTCCTTGAAAATTGTCCAACAAGGAACAAAAAAAGTTGCTATAAGACGGAATTTAATGTTTGAATGCCGATACCAATACGAACACTGGGGGAGAAGCCAGCACGTTAAACATTGAAAAGAAGTCAGCATGCATGCCATGCATGAAACACTGTGGGACCCCACCTTTAAAGTAGAACAGACAGAGGAGAGAAAGATAGAAAATGGAGGGGCGAGACAGATGCATTAGGGGGTAGACAGCAAATACTTTAACCAGGATTATAAACAGTTTGAAAGGAAATTATTTTCTCTCTCCGCCCCTCATTGTTTCTCATCCAGATCTGAGGTAGTTTAATGCTTAATTAGCCTGTTAAACAAAATCTGCCATCAACAGTCTTCACACACACATAACAACATACACACACTGCAGACTCTCATTTGCATTTCCAGGTCTCCCGCTCTGAGCTCGGATCAGTTGACTCTAGGGAGGAAGCCTTCAAGAGATTCCTGCAAGTTAAGCCACAACACCACCACCTACATATGTATGTGAGTGTTTCTGACAGATTCTCCATTTACAGTATGATATCTTCTTTAAAGTTATTATATGCAACATATCAATATAAGTATTACTGATGCATAAGCATAATGCTTATGCATTATGATGCATAATGGTTTCAAAGCAGCAAATTAAACACACGTTACTGTCCATGCATGCTTTTGTGGCCTAAATTTAACTTCCAGTACAGATCCGCAAAGAGCCCTACAGATTATTTCTGATAACAATAAAAGGAAACTACAAGTAAATTATTTTGCTACGATTTATTATATTACTATCTTTTATATAACGTTGTTTTTCCTTTTCTCCCGGACCAATCCATCGTTTTCTTTACTTATCTTTACAGAGTTTCACATGGTTGGTCATTTGGGAAATTAGTGCGAACACAAAACTAAACAACATGTACGGGAATGAACCAAGACAGGCTTGTTTACTGTGTTAGCTTCATACGCCATCAAGCTGTGGAAATCACTTTTTTTCTACATTTTATTCTCCATCTCACTATTAGCCTCCCTCTGTGCACTCAGTCTCCAGCTATCATTACTTTCCAGCACCATTTGACCTGCTTTCTTCCTCTTTGTTATATCATATGCTAATCCTTATCATCACTCTTGCCATCACTGAATTGTGTACATGTGTTCTCTGCACCTCCCCTGTTGCCCTTCTTTACCCCTGTCTATGTCCTCTCTCATATTTATTAATCACCCCATTTCCCACCTCCTCCATCTCTCTCTCCCTATCCACATGATGGAGCAGATGCCTTGCCTCCCTCTATATCTGGCTGGATTACAGAAACTAACAGCTGCTGCTAATGTTACTAGCAGCCCGCGTGTGCTATACAGAGGGAAGGATAGATGATGGTTTATGGATGTGACATTTTCAGTCAAAACTTGAAATACAAACTCTTAGAATATGTATTTGTAATCAATGTATGGAATCATCTGTTTTTATTTTACTAAACCCCTGATGATAGACCCCAGACATCAGAAAAATATCAGTCTATGCAAAAGTTTTCTATTTTAAAGAGAAAAATGTATGCATTATGGATGTGACAAGAAAAAGACACCTGTTTTTGAGAGACGACATACTTCAACATATCTGTGATTTGTGAAAATCCACTAACCAGAAGCAATAATACCCAACAAATGGAGAAGAGATGGCATATAAGATAATTATTTTAATGGAATTTTCATGTGGCCATGGATATTATAAATCATATGGACCATTACGGATGTGGCAATTCGGTTATAGATGTGACGATGCTTTAAAGATTAAGTAACATTTGAGCATGAAAATCACATTTCATGCAGTGTGTTATGTTGCCATGTTTGAAAGAAAGTCTGCCAAGTTGTAAGTCCGAAGGTGAATTAATACCAAAATTATTGGCTTGTAAAAAAGAGAGTCGACTCTGAATCACGGAAACGAGACGTGACCTAGTCCGAGTCTCTAACCGCCGCGTATCTTCGTCACTAGAAAAAGTCTTGCTAGGACTGCTGCAAAAACTTCACTCTCATTCTCTAAACACTGTCGCTCTATTTGTGATGCGTGTGCATCATGTTTTGTACCTGTGTTCTACGATGTGAAGCAAATTCCTTCTTATTAAAACTACCAAAGGAAGAACTTCTGAGGAAACAATGGTTCAAATTCATTTTTCAAACGACACCATAGGAGTATAACTCCAGGGTTTTACTGTGCGTGCAGCATTTCACCGAATATTGCTTCAATAATCTTGGCACGTTCACTGCAGGATATGTTAATCGAATATGAAAGAGGGGGCAATACCAACTTTATTTGTTCCTGTTAGCTCCACCAAATCACAACCTGTAAGTGTGACTAGTTATTTTTGTATTAACTTCATGAAATATTTGTGTAATTTATGTCTGTGTTTAGCTAATGCATATAACGCTAACGTTAACATGTTCCATTATTTCTGGGGAATTTCAGTTTGTCTATCTAGCTATGACCTCGGCTAATTTAAGTGTTCAATCTATAATCTGTTATCTACTATCGTCTTCGGATGTTTCTTCTTCAGACTCGGGTTTAAACTGGTAAGGTAAAATCCCATCCATCTCTATCTATACACTGTATATAATATCCAACCACCTGTAAACCGTAATCCAGTAATCCATTTGTGACACATGATGAACGCGTTTGACCAAGCACAGCAGACTCCCATAATGATGATAGGCATTCCGTTTGCGGCACATGCTGAATGCATATGACCAATCACAACAGACTACACCATCTGACCAATCACATGACACAAGGCTAGCGGATAGAAGGGGATTATACAGGTGAATCGAGGAACAAATCATTTGAGAGTCAGTCAAGAAGTATGGTAGGAATAACTGCCTGTTTTTACGACATAATAGTATTTTTACACCTTGAATGTAGATAAACTTGTTGTTGGACACTCTATAAACCAAAGTAGGACCTTAAAAATCCACTGTCACTTACTCTTCAAAAACAAAAAAAGCTTTAAAAACTATAAAATAGCCCAAAAAGCAAAACATATATTCACATCTGACCGTCTGTTGAAAACCTTTAGTAAAAACGTAATACTTTAATCTTAAGGTTGATATTTTCAAGGTATTGCCCCAAAACAGCTTAAACCATCCTAAAATGCTTTTACTAGTTTTAGACTGAGATAAGGTTGTTTATTTTACTGGTTCTAGAAGAGTTCTAGAAATTTGTCAGGTGTATTTTACGGAAAATCCTTGGCCATGTTGAAAGAATAGCAAGATTTGCCAAACACCAGCTTGGCCAAGATAAGAGACCAGCCTGAAATAGACAAAAACACAGTTCAGATTAAAACCTCAAAACAGCATAGGCGGGGATGGAGTACAGAAATGAATAGAAAGAGAATCACAACTATGCAGCAGCTGTTTATGAACACAGAAAAACACAGCGAGCGAATGGAACGCACACATAAACAACCACAGATGTGCTGGTCATTATAGTCAGCAGTCTTTTGAACCTCAGCGGAGATGCTTCACGCTGCGTTTCATGCAGTTTTCTATTTTGATGCATTACCCATTTCTGACTACATTCAAGCAGAAACACAACATAGGGTCTTTAATGTGCTGCCTGCCTGAAAACTGCACTCCACATCTGAGGATGCAGCAATAATGAATGTCTATGGTGGAGGATATTACGCTTAACTGTATTGAGAAGCCACTTGCACACAACCCTTTCTCCATTAGAGAAACCATGGGGGGTACGGCATTCCTAGACAACATACTTAAACAAATGAACATTTTAGTCTACCCTGATCTATTTTGGGCCCCAAGAAGAAGAGTAGAAAAACACATATTTTAGTGTTACAATCCCACAAAAACGTCTCGGTTACTACTGTAACCTTTGTTCCCTGATGGAGGAAATGAGATGTTGTGTTGAGAGAAAGACTGGGGTTTGATCTTGAGAATGTATCATCTCCGAACGCCAAAAAAACGTCAATGAACTTGGCGAATGGTACCAGTCACCAGTCTAAAAGGAGATGGTAGCACCCATTCATATCTTTTGGGCTGAGGGATCATGTTGGGCTCATGTTTTGGATACTCTGTGGGTCACTTGCGAAAATCCCAGGGGAAATATGCTCGAACAAAGGGAGAGTTCCGCTGCACATGTCTTAAGTCCAGCAGTGTAGTAGTTTTCTCGAAGAGAATTGTTGACTGACATCTAGTCACGCAGGTTCCGAAGAACAAAAAGATGAATGTATGGGTGCCGCAATCTCCTTTTATATCCGTATGCACCAGGCGGAGACTGGCATGATGTGCCATTCAACAAAATCATTGCCGTTTTTAATTTCCTCTCGGAGATGATAGGTTCTCAAGATCAAACCCCAGTCTGTCTCAACACAACGTTTAGAGACCGACTGAAATGGAACCACAATTTGAGATGTCTGCTGTTAAAGCATATCATGTGACGGTATATCCTGCACATACAAGTTCTCTCGTCCTTCATACAGACTAATTGCCTGGAAACATACACCGTTCTAATAGCTCATACCCTCCGGTGTAATCTAAACCAGTTAGAGCTCTTATTAAACAGGCTTCTGAAACATACTTCATTATTTACTTAATAGTAATAGTAAATAAAGCCCTCCACATCTGAGTCAGGTTACCCCAGAGGACAAACACGGAGAAAGATTTACTTAGCTACATGAAATGTCACTCCTGTCATGAGGATCATGTTTTCCTTTTACCATTACTGTCACAAGGAGAAATGGTTGAGCTGAGGAGGTCTCAGTGTCGCTCACGGATGGGTGAGAATGGGTAAGAAAGAAATGGCTTACCGAAGTAAAGTACTGTATAATGGACTTTAACATGACGGGGACACTGTATCCTGTGTGTTCTGTGTCACTATTCACTCCACTGGCCATGTGTTAAAATGTAATCAATTAGAATGAATAGAAATAAAGATTAAAATGGATATGGCATACTGTAACCGTCATCACAAAAGTTAGGGTAAGAGGCTGTTTATTAATGCTTATATTATGATTGAAAGAATGATATATGTAATTAAAAAAATGATATTTGATATAATTTAAAATCAGGATATTTAAAATAATCTTCCCTAAAACCAACTGTATATTTATATTGTTTACACCTAACACTGTGTCAACACCAGACGTGACCGGCGCAACGCAAAAATGACAAAAAACATTAGAAACGCAATAGAACCCATTATAATTTACATTTTTGTCCACGCTGTATGTGTTAACCCATTAAAAACAAGCAGGTTGTCATGTCGCGTCCGGTCAAGACACGGTGTAAGAGAGTTTTTACAAGTCAGTTATCAAAACATTGCATTACATTTTTCCTTATCAGACTAAAGGCAAGATACTGTAAAACACCAAGGACAATATCTATACAGCATCTAAAGCATTAGATACAAAGATGCAGGTTACCGATATAATAAATACTACATATTCCCTTTCTCAAGACCAAAGGAAGTTTGTTCCAGCAAATATAAATAGAACAAACATATAATTATAACCCACAGCACATGTTAATGTGTTCCTATACAAGCATGCCTACACACACACACGCACACACACACACACACGAACAATCCTATAATGTAAAACCAACGGTATTTACACACACACACATTCACACTGTCCCACTCATAATAGAAACATCTGTTTCTGTGTTTGGAGAGAAACTGGCCTTGTTTACCCCTTATCCAGCAATTATGCATGACAAACACATCTGAAATTGTGAAAACATAAGAAAACACAGTCAGTCTGAGGTTCTGACCCAGATGAGAGAACACAGAGAAAGATTTTTGGTTGAATGCTTGCAATCAAACCATTTTTGGCCACCATTGACTATGACAGAAAGAAAAATTGCTTTGTATATTTCTTTGTTCTGTTGAACCCAAAAGAAGATATTTTGAATAATGTGGGAAATCAAACAGTTCTGGGGCACTTTTCTCTACCATGGTCCTTGTTCCTACTATGGTAGTCAATTGTGGCCAAGAACTGTTTGGTTACAAGCATTCTTCAAAATATCTTTCATCAGAAAAAAAGAGATTTACACAGAGTGTGTTGTTAGGGTGAACTGTCCCTTTACGACTCATACATAGCTTTAGTTCGGTTTATTTTGATGTGTGTGGTGGGGAAGATGACTTTAAAAGCCAATACTGAAGTGGCTGATATTTAAATACATAATAATGTTTTTGTAACTCATTGGGAAACTCTTTTATGTCTTTTAAACCTGATGTAAAAAGACCTCACTTGAAATCTATACCTCTCAAAAGTGATATTGATACTATTCAGATATTCGCCAGGGTTCATAAAACTGAGTTTTAGCTTGGTTGAAAAGAGTTTATCAGATTTTCTCTAGACTTAAGAAACTGATGGCCTCAGGCATTGAGATAACAAAGTGTTTGAAATGTAGTTTATCCAGGATCTCTTAAAGAAATGTTTCATTAAGGTCAGTCAGGTCCCTGACAACTGATCCTAATATAAAAAAATCACAATATTTTTCCTTAAGATTCTTCCCAGCGGTATGAAACCTGAACATTTCATGTTCAGTATGAGTAACAGAAATCTCTGAAATCTTTTTCGTCTACAAAATTCGTGTCAAAACGCTGGTTTTGGACATTTCAACCCAAAACAGAAATTTTAGATGTACTCACAAAACCTTAGCCACCTATAAACACAACCTTTTACCTTGCGGTAAGTGTGGACCACATGATGATTAATCGCAGCGCATAATAACTGACCCTACAAACTTGACTCATAAATCACACCAGAAGAGAATTTGTAAGAATGGTCATTTACATAATTCATAGTTTATTCTCATGTTTTTCTAGGTAGGTTTAACACAAATGTTATGTTCAGCACTAAGCACATTATACAAAATAAAAATAAAAAAAACATTTATTCCTCTTTCACTTCGTTAATGCGCCATTTTATTACAACACATTTGTGTGTGCATATCATTGTCCGGTAGCAAGTTCTTATTTACATGGCAAGAGAAGCTAACCTGTCGAAGCTAAATCATAATGGCAAATGCCTTAAAAAACAGCACTCATATAAGCTTACACACACACAATGAGAGAGAAAGAGAGATAGAGAGAGAGCGATAGAGAGAGAGAGGGTTGGATTTCAGGGCTTTGAAAATGTAATGGATTACTCAGAACTGAAGTGTAAAAAATCAAGAGTGTGTGTGTGTGTGTGGGGGGGTAGATGGATTCTTTGAATGCAAACAATCTACTGCCTACTGACTGATGGATGCAGACGTTTAAAAACACTAAAGCCCTCTGTGATGAGATTTCATGTGCTGCCTGACTCTTACAAACAGACTCATGGAATCTCACGGTAATAATAAATGAAACGGTGTAAAGTCGCTACGAAAGTATTGGCATGTTCAATTTGTTTGCAGAACAATTGAATTTAGAACAAATGCCTTCAGCCCGGTGGAATGGTTGATCTATTGTAATTACACTAGTTTTTCCTATTTTGTTCTGCTGGCACAGTCCAGGGAAGGCATATTTTCCATAACTTTTAGTCCATTGTATGTATGAATATACGTATGCATGTGTGCATGTCCATCCATCCATCTACTGAGTTTGTAACTATGTATACACAGTATGTGTGCGTGTGGGATCAATATGTCAAGTATGTAATGTGTCCTTTGTGCCATGTGACTGAGGGCATTGGTATCTTAACGTATTTAATGTGTCCTATGTGCCATGTGACTCGACGGAAATGAAAAAGGTCAATTCCTATTGATTGATTACCGTGGCTAGTTTACTACCTAATGGGAAATAAAAGCAAAATGGTGAGATGCAAACAGCGGGTCTATTGATAAACTGGCAAGAGCAGTAAAATCAACAAGCCGATCAACAACAGTGGATAGAGAGTGAAAGCTGATCCCCTTATCCAACCTTCAAACGACCTCACACAACATTAGCATACACTGTATGAGACGATGACAGGAATTTGTTTTTTATTCACTCCATTTTTCCCCCTATAATATTATACAATACTTTGAGCACCAAATGGGATTTTCAAATCATTTATCAAAGAAAATAGTGAGACATCTGTGATGGAGTGCCAAACAGAGCAGCAGAGGGCTGAGGATGTGCTGGAAGAGTTCATTGCCACCCTAACTCTTTATTAAATCCAGCTAATGAATGTTCAGCATGACACTATCCAACCTTTCAATGCATACATCCCCAGTGCACCTGCAATGTTGAAGTTACAGATCAGGAGATACAGCCACGTGGCTGTATACTAGTCATCCGTGATGTCACATGGATCTGTCATACAGATAAATGCTTAACTAATTATAAGACAACAGATTTCTAATTTTAACTCTTTTTATCTTGTAATCGAAGTTTAAAGTGACAGTTCAACCAAAAATGAAACTTATTTCATCATTAACTCGCTCTCTTGTCATTTCAAACCTTTATGACTTTCTTTCTTCTGCAGAACACAAAAGAAGACATTTTGATGAAAGTTGGTAACGGAACAGCACTGGCCCCCAATCGCTTCTATTGTATGGACACAAAACCAATGAATGGGGGCCAATTAAAAACATTTTTCAAAATATCAACTTTTGTGTTCTGCAGAAGAAAGCCATATGACAATGGGTGAGTAAATGATGCCATCATTTAATTTCTGGGTTGAACAATCACTTTAAGTTGTGCATACACAAAATTGATTGTAAATTTTAAAAACACACAGGTGCTAAAGGGGAATTATATTGACATTTGCTGAATACAAAGTTGCATACTGTGGCACGCAATACAAGAAACCACACATGACTCCATAAGAGTTCTTCCCAATGTCATAATTATTATGTGAGTTTTGCTTAAGGAGGCAAGTGTCACAAAATTATAGTGATAGTTCACCCAAAAACGAAAATTCTGTCATCATTTATTCACCATCTTGTCAATTCAAACCCGTATTGTTTGCATTGGTTTTGTGTCCAGGCAATATAAGTGAATGGGTACCACCGTTGTTCAGATTTATACATAACTGGAGACATATTATTTCATTGCAGAGTCGGGGCCAGGGAGGGGAACTGAACAAAAAGTTTGAGAACCAATGATGTACAATAAAAAATTCAGTTCTCTAGTTCAGTTGTGAGTTCACTGGCCAGGGATTTGGGCATTTCAAGGACTGTTCAATTTTCAAAATTATTCAAGTGCAGTGCAAAAGTCGGTCCCTGAATAAAAACTGACAATGGGAGGTAAAATAAAAGCAAAAACATTCTACAATCCTCCATAATGGTGTGACGGGAGACTGAGTCATCAGTCTTCTGATGTTCAGTAAATCAAATCCTGGCTTTCATGTTCATAATACACTGATTCATGGGACAGGGATTTATGGAGCAGGATGAGACATAACAATAAAGGATTTGAGAATTTTATAACAGATTAAGTCAGTAGTTTGTTTCTGAGGGTAGTTTATTTGTTTAACCCTCTCTCTCTCTCTCACACACACACACACACACACACACACATGCATGTGCTTATTCTCTTGGTGAGAATTTATCTCATCTCTATATGAGAAAAAAAAATGTAGTGCTCTTTGCTCATTGTTCTTTGGGCAAAAGTTTTTTCAAGATAAATATACTTTTTTTTTAGAAAGTTTTTCTAGTAAAAAAGTGTTGCATTTACAGCCCATCTTGTAATTCTTGAATATGTTTTTTCACACCTACACCATTTCCCCCCATCATGACAATAAATGATTCTATTAAGCTATTGGTTACTGAAAAATATTGAGATTTCAGCAATTTCCATTAAAACTGAGAGACGTCCTGCCAAGTCGAACAAATTCCTATCGCATTTAACCATGTGTTGAAAATCTCACTGTTCAATACATTAAAACATGCTCATTACTGACACTCCATCTATGGGCTTGCTTTGTAACGTGCTACAGTCCCAATCTGTCTTCTAGCAAGGAATTTAAGAACAAACAATAACAGTCTGTCAAAATTGATTAAAAGATATTGATCACAGATTGCCACCATGCAAGTTATTCCAAGAAACTGCCTAGTTAAAAGTTAAAATTGGTTAAAAGGTTAAAATTTACCCCAAAAATAACCCAATGCTGGGTTACTATAGCATCAACCCATTGTTGGGTTATTTTAACCCAACAAGTTTAACCCAACTGTTGGATTATGAAATAACTAATGTGTTGGGTTATTTTTGCCAACATGTTATTTATGATTTTATTGTTATATTTGTTGTTTATTATTTTTGGCCATCCTATTTATTATTATTTTATTGCAGTGTAAACAAAAAATGCACAACATAGAAATATCTTTTGGTTGCAGTTGTTTATTAATGTAAAGTACTTACTTTTATCATAAAGTTACTAGCAATTAAGTATTAATTTACAAGAATTAAAATAAATAAATAAACAGGTCAGAACAGAGACTATAGTCTAGTTTATATAATTATAAACTACCAAAGCAAAAGCTACCAAACAGTAGCACCAGGCTTGGCACACTCCAAAATGTAAATAAACAACACATATCAAGTGCTTCTAAAACGGTCTTCCTCAAGCATCATGCTCCCCCAAACTAACGAAGACTTACGAGGAACTGGTTTTATCCCAAGCGGAACATGAAGGTCTTCCATTGCTCTTCCTAGTGCGCCCCCAAATATCTAAAATATGATTTCAACAAAAGTAAATGACTTACCTAAAGGTTACAGACAAAGAAAAGAAAAGCGAGGGGGCATCCCAAACAATTATTTTTATCTACATTTGAAATAGTTGGGTTATAAAAAGCAATTGTTGGCGTTGACAGTCATGCAGATTATAAAAACAGTCGACATAGATGTACATTTGTACAAACGTCATACAAACATGTATATATATACACACAAACCATTAATAAGTAATTTATTTAACAGCTCAGGCAGCTTAATTTTAACCCAACTGTCTGGGTTGTTGAAGAAATGACCCAATGTACCCTCACTTCAAACAATGAACTCTCCTCTTTCGCCCCACTGACTGACACTGAAGTCACCACACTTCCCTCCAGCCACCCCACCACCTGTCCCCTTGACCCAATCCCCTCCCATCTCCTTCAGGCCATTTCCAGCACACTCACACACATCATCAACACCTCCCTGCTCACCGGCACTTTTCCATCCACATTCAAACAGGCCCAGATCTAGCCTCTAGGGAAGAAACCCACATTGGACCCCTCTACTACCGACAGTTATAGAACTGTTCTCTCATCTCTCCTCGCTGTGGACTGCTCTACATGATCACTGTGGTACCTCAGGGATCAGTGCATAGACCATTGCTTTTTACCATCTACACTACATCCTTGGTACCCATCACACGTGCACACGGCTTGTAATATCACTTTTGTGCTGACAACACCCAGATCTACATCTCCAAATCACTCCAGCTGGTTCAGAACGCAGCAGCACGCCTGGTCTTCCAACAGCCCAAAAGGGCTCGTGTGACACCCTTTTTATCTCTCTCCACTGGCTACCGGTTGAAGCCCGTATCAGATTCAAGTCACTAATGCTTGCCTACAGGACTATCACTGGATCTGCACCGGCATACTTTCACACACTCCTTACACCCCATCCAAAAGCCTGCATTCAGCAAACAAGCGATGTCTAGTATTGCCTTCTCAAAACGGCAGCAAATTGCTTTCCGGTCCTCATTCTGCTTCACAACTCCTTCCTGGTGGAACATTCTTCCTAACTCAGTCAGGACAACCAGTTCCCTCAAAACCCATCACTTCTGCGAATACTTGACAGACAAATAAAAAAATAACCCTCTCTCTTTCTCTCAACGGGTAGAGGTCTAGCTTTTGTTGAAACTAGTAACTTTGTATTAGTACCTATTGTATTATTGCTCCTGTATGACATATTGCTAATTACTCCCTGATCTCTCTGTAAATCGCTTTGCATAAAAGCGTCTGCTAAATGACTAAATGTAAATGTGAACGTCAGAAATAACCAAACAAAATGACCCAATACCTCTAACCCAGTGGTCGGCAATAATATCTGGCCCGCACCAGCAGAATTATCTAGCTGGTTCTGAAATAGATCTGTCACCATCACGTCTTTAGTGAATTTGTCTTCATAATAAAAGTTTGAGAATGTTTTGCAGCAATGTTTTATTTTGAAAATAATTGAAAGCTTTTAATTTGAAAAGTTATGAAAGATATTCTAAGTCTGTCGATCTCTAGACACACTTCTAAAAAAGCTGTCATGAAATATGGGGTATGAAAAGCATTGAAACGTTTGTTTATAACACGGGGCCTCAGCACCAACAAATGAACAAAAAAAAGCAAATTCAGCTTCCCTTTTTTCTTAAAGGTGCCCTGCTTCGTCTCGTGGTGAATCTAATATTATATTCTTTCCAAACAGTGACAATTGCAGATAAGACACACCGGCTTTGCATTCACAAAACTAGGTAGGCATAGTTGTCTTTCCATTCCTCTTTGTATGCCCTATTTTCGCTGTCAACTTTCCTCTTTAGATTCCTTTGTAGTGCCCTTTTCCCTCACCATCTAGCTAGCTTTAATGTTAAAATCACTCTGCACACTCAAGCTCCCCCCCCCCCAGAAAAATGCAGTTTAGTACACAGTGTTGTGCAAGTTACTTCCAAACTGTTATACATTACAGATTACTTGTTGCTGTTATTTGAAAGTAATCCCTTATCTTACAATATTACTGTCTCAGAATGTTAATACTTAACATGACTCCTGTATTACTTTTGAGTTACTTCCATTAAAATAACTACAGAAGTATAACTTGACATTCTAAAAAAAAAATGTTTTTGTATTTTCAAAATACAAAATACTTTTTGCCAATCAGCCTCTTTATTAGAGTGCTGATTTCTTGAATTAACTAAGCTATACAAAAATAGATACAAAAAATACTTAGATTAAATGCATTTGAATACAAAATACAATTACAAAATAATAGCATTTTGTATTTCAAATGGATGTATTTGAAACACTGCCCATCCATGCAGTCTAATAAGGCAAAAAAGTATTTTAGAAAAATACTAAGATTATTACATTTAAATACAAAATACAATAAAATCGGGGGCACGGTGGTTTGTGGTTAGCACGTTCGCCTCACACCTCCAGGGTTGGGGGTTCGATTCCCGCTTCCGACTTGTGTGTGTGGAGTTTGCATGTTCTCCCCGTGCCTCAGGAGTTTCCTCCGGGTACTCCGGTTTCCTCCCCTGGTCCAAAGACATGCATGGTAGGTTGATTGGCATCTCTGGAAAAATTGTCCGTAGGGTGTGAGTGCGTGAGTGAATGAGTGAGTGTGTGTGCCCTGCGATGAGTTGGCACTCCATCCAGGGTGTATCCTGCCTTGATGCCCGATGACTCCTGAGATAGGCACAGGCTCCCCGTGACCCGAGGTAGTTCGGATAAGTGGTAGAAAATGGAATGGAATGGAATACAATAAAATCAATTTCAAAGGTATTTAAATATAAAATAGTCCCATCCCACCACTGAACTAGATTATATAGAATTCTAGCTAGTCATAATGTAAACATTAACTGTCATAGCATCTAGTCACAAGACACTTGCTAACTAGCTTCCCGAAAGCAGCCCAATGACCCCTCAAAACCCGCCCAAAAGGAATCAAAACTAGCCCAATTATTTTCCGGTGTCAAATCAGCGTTAACAACTTAAGACGTTTCTATTCCTATATTTAGATATCTGAATGGTTTCCTAGGTATTGCATATATTTTTTGTTCTGTTGTTATGCTATTGTAGTAAATTAATTTCTGAAATTATGTTTTGACTATGATCTGGCCCTTCATCTAGCGGCAAATTTGTTTTTTTGGCCCGATTTCAAATTTACTTGACGACCCCTGCTCTAACCCAACGTTTTTTAGAATGTCCTGTCCTTGCTTTTTGCAGGACTTTAAAAGCCATACAGTGGAGATCATTATTGCTCAACAATTCATGAAGCACGTAATAGGATTAGAACAATACTGCCAGTGTATGAGTGAACAAAATACTCTACAAAGACGTTAACAAGACTATATGAATGTGGAGATGAGACCCCTGGGAGTATGGTTGATAATTGGATTTTCACAGGTCTGTGTTGAGCAGTTGATCACAGTCATTCTGATGAGGTTTGTTTGTATAATTGTGTAATGGCTGATTGATGGTTGGATGCATTGTGAGAAATTTAGTTTCTAACACTTTAGTTTCATGTCTTTTTATGTTATGTTATGTGTGAATTGTTTATGTGTGTGTAACAGGAATAAGACATGTTTAAAGCATATGACATTCCAATTCCAAAATCTGAAATGAATTTAGAAAGGAACGTCATGTACAGAAAGATTGCTAAAAGTACTTTCTATTGACATAAAATATAGTTTTTGTAAATAAAAATATTGTATGTTCCACGAAAAGAAAGTCATACAGTACAGGTTTTGAATGAGGGCAAAATAAATATTGACACTATTATAATTTGGGGTAACCTATCCTTTTAAGATGATGTCTCACCAACAAGCACATTTGCATTATTTACTGATTTTGAGTAAGTTTAAAGGAGGCATGAATTAAAATCACAAATTCAACCCGAGCTTTTGTTATATAAGGGGGAAATCGTATTCACGCGAACATCATGTAAGTGAAATCATCCCCTGCGGATGCGTCACATGAAATACAGATGTGTGTAGGTCATTTAAAAATCACAGGATGTCTCCATAATACAGATGACGTGCGAAAACTGTGAATGGTGCTACTGTGTAACCTAACATTACGTCTCTAACCAAATTCACAGAAGGCTCCGACTAGTCAAACTGCTATCCATTCAAAGCAGTGGGCGTTTACTTATCAAGCCTTCAATGTGGCCCATTAAAATTGAGCATTTGTATAGCTGGCCTCAAAACCAGTGTAGAAAAAAGCATATTACTTCTTTATTTTGAGGTTTTGAAAGTAAAAATCATGCAAACGTCATAACTAGACCTCATACAACAGTATAAAACAATAAACAAGGCCAGTTCATGAGAACTTTAACACAAAATGTCTGAGGTTGCATGATTTTATGGAACACGTCTATTTTTTTAACAAAATTTTCCACCCTTGTCTGAGGGTGGAAACACACCACCAACAAAACGGATAGGAGAGACTGAGCGGATGACAAAAGAGAGGGAGTAAAGGATAAATTAAGAGGTTCTTTTAGGCTGAAATGAGGTGGAATAAAAGAGACAGAAGTACTCCGTTGGATTAAGAAAATTACAGCCAACATAAATGATTGTCAAAGTCCTTCAGTGGAAACAAAACTGTATATCCACATGACCTATTATTAAGTTTTCTAAACAAACAAACAAGCCTGTCATTCCACAGCGCTTTAAAGTGCATGAAGTCATGAGTACTTGGTAAATATATCATACAGTTGACATAAATTCCGATCAAACCATTTTCTAGACCAGTGGTACTGCATGTGGGGCTTGACAGTTCACCGAAACCCCAACCTGTGGAACTCGATCGCAAATGCACGGAGGAACGCAATTGCAAATTGACGGAGGGCAATGTCTCCTATGAAGCTGTACGCGTCAGCGACCACGTAGACTCAGTGTAGGTCCTGCACAATGCAATTTTAGGCTGCGCACGAAAGCTTAATATCCACAAAGAAGGCAAACGTCCACTCATGAAGCAGCAGAAATGACCTCTCCGTTCATTTTACGAAACAGGTAGATCATTTAAGTATGTTTGTCCTTTAGACTGTAATTAACCTGTAATTTGTCACATACAGTTTTTTTTTGCTTCTTTATAAGTAGTTTATGTATATAAAAAATTGTATAGATTATTTTATCTATCCTCAATTTACAGTATATGGGGGGGTGACAGTTCTTAAAATGGGTTTACTGGGGGGCGTGACCATGAAAAGGTAGAGAACCACTGTTCTAGCCCAACAAAGCACTTTCCAGCATCAAAATGTGTATGTAGATCACAAATTGGGAACTTAATGTAAAACTGTTGTCGTTTACACATCTTATGAATATAATTAAAAAGCTCATAGTTTGGAATCCTGATGACATCTTCCTTGTGCTTTAATTCCGGCTTTAAAATGTGCTTTTAAATGTTGTTTTAACATATCTGTGTGTCAGGAGTGTGTGTACAGAACCACCCTGGAAATATAAAATTCCACCCTTTTTTTTTTAAATCCCCAATAAACCTCTTGTAAGAGCTGTTGGCATTCTCTTAGTAACTTGACGTCACATTGATTGAGACTTCCCTATGACTGCTGATGGGTTCTGCTGTCTCCACCCCCATCGAGTTGTACACTGTCCGCCATTGTTTTCAGGCTGGACTACTTAGAGTGAGCTACAAGAATGTTTTGTAAACAAGGTGTTTTGTTGTTGGATGCAAGACTGAACATTACTTAATTTATAAATGCATTTAATCCCGACGTTGAGCCTCTAAAGACGCTGTGGATTAGTTTGATTTCTCAACGGAATGTGCTGAAGTGAAGTGTGAAGTCACTTTACACCGGATGCTTCACAAACAAATGTTAGTAAAATGCTTGATTCATAATGGGTCATGTTTTCAGCTCTTAACACATTTACATTTATGCATTTGGCAGACGCTTTTATCCAAAGCGACTTATATTGTATTATCCTTTACATTTTACATAGGTATTTGCAATCCCCTGGGATCGAACCCACAACCTTGCTCTTACCACTGAGCTACAGGAAAGCAATATGACGTGTTTGTCCCATGTATTGTCACGTTTAAAACAATGTGCACGTTGTAAAGACATAACTCGAGGTGCATTCATTTAAAGACAGCATGTTTTCAGTTTTTATAGATAATGATGCGTTTGTCGAGGATAGTGCTTGTGAATCAAATTCACGCTGCATTGAATGTCATGCCGTCATATCTATAAGTGCGTTCAATGAAGCGGTTTGTTTTTCCTGTTTGATTAGGAAAATGGTAGGTTTTCGAAGCTTTGATTGTGTTTTTTGGGTGTTTAACAATGGATGTTGATGTTTCTAGTTTAAAAAATCTCTGCTAGAGATTGTGCTTGTTTTCGAAGGAAATGACAACAGACCGAATGGCGTCAGACCGGTTATATTATCACTATTAACAGAAGCGTTAGTCTTGCCTTTTTATATTGAAGCCGAATTAGATAATTAAACAAGCAGATTGAACAGAAGACATTTGCAAGCAAGACTTCAGAAGACGTTTCATAGAAGTGTTTAAGACAGAGGTATGCGCACACACACACAACATCAGTGTATCACACAGAACAGCTTTCACAGCCGATGTTTAAGTCATGGAAGCTGTTATTTGTATCTGTTGTGTATTTTGAGCTAAAACTTCATAGACACATTCAAAGGGCTACATAGTGGGGCCTTAACAACTGCACAGTTTCTCTTATGGTCCACTATCACAAATACTAATTGTTATCTAGTTCCTAGGATTTCCTTTTAAAGTTGTCCATGGCATTCCATTACAAACAATATTATATTTTTCAGCCTTTCTCATTTCTCTCAAAGTAGCACAATTAGCCTTAAATTAATATTTTATGGACATTGATTATCATATATTCTCATATAAGTCAAATAGTGTATGCCCACAGATTTAGGTGATTTGGCGATGCTGTTGCCACCAAAGGCGCCTGAGTCACAAAACAGGCCACTGTCATTTCGCAAAATCAAATAAAGTGATAGAAAAGATGAAAATGTCTTTCTTATTCTTTTTTTAAGCAAATTGCATGTCTCGAGAAGAAAGTACTTGCATATTTAAATCTGAATGTGAGAATTTTTACCTTATTTTGTGTGTTCTACCCCGTTTTCCTTAAAATATATTTTTATAACTTTTTAATTTTCATAGTTATTTGTCTTGGTGGCTTAAAACAGCAGGACCATGTAATGCATATGGATGTAGATTATAAATATCAGCAAATATCGGCAAAATGTTCAGCAAAACATGAATTTATACAACCTAGAAGTTTCACACTGCAGACCTATGCTTGCTATTTGAGTTTATGTTGTAAGATAAAACTCAAAAGCCAACTGGTCAGTTTTATACTCTTTGCCGTGTAGCAAAATTGTGGCTCTATATAAAAAATGAAATGATTTCTGTAAATTTCCTTTAACAACCATACTTTATAAAATAGTCATTGTGAGTGATAACTGTTACAAAATTAATAGTCGTGAAGTGTAATTTATGAGAAGGGGATCATATTTAAACCCAAAAGGTAATTCATGTCCTAGAATCCAATACCCGAAGTGGTCATCTGAATTCAGTTAGCCAAATAAATAAAAGTGCCTGTCAGAGCTCCTTAACAGTAACTTACATCAAGCCAGAATGATCTTTTACTCATACAAGCAGGTAGTTCATTTTATGCAGCTTCATAAAAGTCAATATAGCATTCAGTTAATAAATAAATAATTGGGTTTACAGCACATATTTCCACCAAGTTTAATATGCGATAAACAGCACATATAGACACAAAAAAGTGTGAAAACTGCTAATATACCGAAACGAAAAACAAGACAGTGTTGTAGTCAGAAGATATCTGAAACAGGCATTCATTTTAGAAACAATATTGCAACAACAACTAGCTGTATATTAAATGTGTATACAGTTTGTGGTTATACTGCTAAAAACAAAACCTATCTCTCTCTCTCTCTCTCACACACACACACGTGCACACACACTGACATTTCAGTTACAGGTTGCCTTACACATTCTGTTACACAGAATATCTATATAGGCTAATGTATGTAAAATAAAAAAAAATAAAACGTCTTTTTTATTTTCCTCGTTCTCTCTCTGTCTGTCTCTTTTCTAACTTCCCGTTCTCTACTTCTTCCCCATGACAGGAGTTAAAGCTAGCGGCAAGCTGAGCCTCCCAAGCGGGTTTCCATCACATCGGGAAATGGCAGACTAAAGATGCTCCCAGCTCTTCCATGTCCAGACGCTGCCCTACATCAAATGTTGTCAAGCTTGCTTGACTCGGTGCAAACTGCAGGGGGACACTGTAAAATGTGGAGCACATCTTATTACAAAGGCATGAATTTAATTTCACAGGTTAAACCATTACCAAATGTATCTGAGGACACATGGAAACACTTAAAAGGAAAAGAGTGGAGTTAGTTTAAGATGCTGTAAATACAATGCGTTTAAATGATGTTCTGTTCACAATAATTTGTATGTGTGCTGTGAATATTATAACTTTTATGATGGAAAATATGTATTTCTTTTGGATATTATTCTAATAACATCATGTTGCTTGAAAAGAAAGTGCGATGAAAGGCTATCTACCAAAATTGATGGTGTAGATATGAAGGAAGTGTTAGTATTAACACATTGTGTTATTCCATTTGACACATTATGTGCTGGTTTGTGTGAAATACATGAAAGGGACAACACAAGTTGTGTTAAAAGTAACAAAAATGTTTTGTCCCAAGAAATAACACAGAGATGTGTTCTGTTTTAATGACAATACATTAATCTGTTACCTAATACTTGTGACCCTAGAAAAAGAAACCATAAACAAACAAATTCTCGTGAGATTCTTATTAGGGTGAGAGTCTTACATTTTTACTGTGTCCAGCCAGATACCCAGGAAGTCCAGAGACGTTGATGGGCATAAGGTTTTATCTTTCGATGGAGGAACTCCTACATAGCTGAAAATGTGTTAAAGCGTATCTAGGATAGGGGCTTGTCGAGAAGGAAAATCGATCATGCAGAAATCATCGAGTTAATGAAGAATGAATGGAAGCTTGTATACATTCAGCAGGATCCAACACAGGAGAAAGAAAGAGGGGAGAGAACACCGACAGACAGGGAGGACGAATAAGGAACATGCAATTTGTAACACCACTGGTTGATTCTTTTTTTCATTTAATGCCAATGTGTCAAAGACAAGCAATTCTGCAGAGCAGATTATGAGTTTGTGTGTCAGATGAATTTGTGTGTGTTACCACCATAGACTATGAACCATGGACGTTGTGTCCGTGATTTCACCCGTGGGTTAGTGAAAGCTTAGGTTAGTGAAGAGTGAAGGAGTGAAGTTAACATGGGCAGAGGCTGCCGTCGCCACTCCCAGTTAATTGAAAATGGTCAAAAGGGAAGATATGATGGGTGGAGCTGAGGTGCCTGGTTGGTCAAACCACCCGTCACTCACGTGACCACGCCCTTAATTGTGCATACTTTTAAGGCTAAATATAATTTAAACGGATGAGTTTCAAAAAAATTAACCCCCCACAGTTGTCATGAAGGGCAAAGATAGCTATTTAGACCAAAATAACATTTATTGCTGTGAACATGTGCTTTTCTGCTATAAAGTCGGGCATCTTAACATGGTGCTCAATGAGACTCTGCTCTGTTTTGGAGCTGTTTTGCTGCTTGATTACCAAATGCAATGACCTTGTTTATTTTTAATAGATGTAAATTAAAGCATGATTCAATGTTGTCTGCAAACTCAAATAACATTCTAGTAACATGTACCAGACCTACAGCATTTGAGCATAATTTCAGAATCATTATATCATTTCAGTTCGAAATTGTCTGGGACTATGAATTCAAGTTAAACATAAACATATGTCGGTCTGTTTAAAAATTATTAAGCTTAAAAGAAACAAAGATAGAATAAAACGGCGCAAAATAAAAAAACAACTATGAAGAAAATGGAGAGAAGTGCACGACTGTAGAATGATCTGCATAACAAACAGGGGTAAAAACAAATATCCCAGGAGCCTGTTATGATGGCTCTGGATTCTGGTGGGACGCATTTAAAAAAGACTATCACAATAAAGACCAGCTTCTTCCTCTGAAACATGCATTCACGCACAAAAGACCAGAGAAACAAATAAAGAAATACAGTATGCATCAAAACTGCTGTTTTCTCAGAGAATGAGGCCAGGGCAACATAGTTTTTAGAGGAAATCGGCTGT
This sequence comes from Triplophysa dalaica, assembly GCF_015846415.1. Taxonomy (NCBI): domain Eukaryota; kingdom Metazoa; phylum Chordata; class Actinopteri; order Cypriniformes; family Nemacheilidae; genus Triplophysa; species Triplophysa dalaica. Next base: position 21,491,450 of record NC_079545.1, read on the forward strand.
CTCATCGCCAAACAATACAGATGTTACATATGAGCTGCTTAGGGACGTCACAAACACTGAATACGTTTTGTGCTACCCCTAGTTTAGAAGACATGAAACATACTGCCCACACACACTCACAAGAGTAATCACACAAAACTGGGGTAAGATATAGTCTTCAAGGTAAAATTAGGGTTTTATGTTTAGGTTACACTTAATCAGTGATCAACAATTAAAGTTTGAATTACAATATATAAATAAATAAATATGGGGGTTTATTCATGCCTACTTAACAAGCCGATTAAACATTGTGAAAAGCAATAAACAGCTCAGTGCAATAAAAGCATTTCTCAGATTCTGGGCTTTCTCCCATTGTGGTCTAATTATGCTGTTGTTTTTATAATCAGCAAAGGCAGGTTGAAATGAATGCTTAAGGCATTTGTGCTAAAACAACATTTCTCTATTAAATGTGTTCGAATTGCTAAATCAATGCTACAATATATTCCCACTTTTAATGAATTAAAGGGACAGTTCACCCAAAAATCATTCACGTGCGCCCATAGTCATTTTAAAGCTCTATGAGTTTCCTTCTTGTGAGGAACATGTAATAAGATATATTGATAAACAACATTGGCTTTCATTGTACAGACAAAAACACATTTCTATTTCTGTTACACAGGAGGAGGAGTCACATACAGGCTTTGATCAACATAAATGTCAATTTTTGTGTGAATTATCCCTTTAAGTATCCCTAAATATGTATTTGAGTATCTCTTATAGTTTAAAAAAGGTCTTATGTATCATTTCAGAGGTATGAGAACAACTGCTAAAACAGATAAGACCATTTATCTCGGTACTGTGTGGGTCATAGAGAGAGTGGAGTGATAGATTAAACATATACGTGTTGAATGTATCACTCCACTCTCTCTTTGATCATTAATGGTAAATAACGTAATCTGTTACTAATACCCTATAAAACATTTCAAATATCCCTTTTTTTATAATAACCATCTGGATTAACTTTTTCTATTATTTCCTACATGATATACATTTCTACTTTTAGAGTATCTTTCAAAAGCTTAACTTGGTCCTGAGTAAATTTTATATGATTTATAAACGTCACATTATTGAATAATAAGTAGACCTGATATGTATTTTCTTCTTAAAAAAACATCTTTAACTCACAAAATGTTAATTAAAATATAATACTAAACACAACAACAACCACTATTACATTTACATTAAGTCATTTAACAGACTCTTTTATCTAAAGCGACTAAAGTAGGGGAAAACAATACAAGTAATTTGTGCAACAAAAGAACAACAATGCATAGGTGCAGTAACACTGGTCTCAGTTAGCCTTCCTCAGTATACGATGCGAAGAATAATTTATAAAAAAAATTTGGACGGGAAAGGAAAGTAGAAAAGAAGTAGAGGACTGTACTAATGGGTTAGATGTTGAAGGAAGAGATGCTTTTTTATCTTGTGGAAAGAGGTAGATTATTCCAGAGTCGTGGAACACATCCGGAGAAAGTGCATGAGAGTGATTTTTTTCCCTTTGTGGAATCGCACCACAAGACGTTGTGAGATTGCAGAATGCAGGGATCGGGCGGATAAATAAATCTGAATTAGCGAGTAAAGATATGGGGATGCCGAACCAGTGGTGGTCTTGTAGGCCAAGAGCAGAGATTTGAATTGGATGCGCGCGACTATAGGGAGCCAGTGCAACCTTACAAACAGAGTAGTGATGTTTTACAGAGTATTATTATTTTTGTCATTTCAATACAAACATGTAAGCATTATGTCTGGCCACACAGGTACTACAGTCGATTTTGTGAATTTTTACATTTAAATTAAACATTACCTGTGCTCTCTACCCTCACATAGATTACGATTTCTTCTTCACATCGCAATTTCTCACTTTTTTCTTTAAAATACATTTACATGTCAATGTTCAGTTTACATATTTTTATCCACAGTTCCCTCGACAGCTTCTAAAGACCCGAGCCCTCACAGAGTAGCTGTTAGGGATGTCAAAATATTATCGATATCGTGTTATTACAATGGCAAAATTGCCTCAATATTATTGTTGTCATATGACTGTATGAGACATTAGGTCTTCCAGGCCTAACATAGAGAATGTTAGAAAAAATAATAGACGTGACCTTTGGCGAGGTCCATCTGGTGCAATTATTTTATTTTATAAAGGGATTTCTAGGTCATTTGACCCATCTCATACTATAACTCACACCTCTTAGCAACAGTAATGATTAGAGGATAAAGAAAAGAGGATGCTTATGGCACGTTTCAAAGTCATCATTTGTCGTTTTTAAATATTGCAATAAATATCGTACAGTAGACTTTACACTGAGGTATTTTCGATATTACTAAATCCCTAGTAGCTGGGCTCATTTTCTTTAGCTGACACCAAGCCTGATCTACCATGCTAATGTATTCAAGCTGAACATACTGTGTTCCTCATTATCCTACTATTCTACCAATTTCCTAATTTCTCTCCCTACTTCCTCTCTCTTCCCCTCACTCTCTCAATTTTTCTTCAGAGATGTGCAATTCTAGAGTTCATTAAGTCAACTTGAGTATTCAGAGTGAAATGAGCTGTAAACTTTCTTACAGCGAGAGTGGGCCGTCGGTATACCAAAGAGGATTTGTGGGAGATTGTTCTTAGAGGCTATTGTATTTAATCCAAAATGCGTAAAATTATTAATAATGTCACCCTTTTAGGGATCATGAGAGGGTTCATTTGAGAATTCTCTGTGTTCTACAGAACATCCCCTGTAACTTAATGTATTATGTGGACAGTCTGCTTTCGAAGAGTTTTATTTTGTGTAACACCACACCACATATAATTCAGTTCATTACATTATGCAATGATTCTGCCATGGTTTCTTTTGAAACCTTTTTAATGAAAGAAAAAAGTAACAAACTGTCAGTTTTTTCAACATTCACTTTTTAGAACAATTGTTTATATTTAGACACATAGCCTCCATTTTTTTATTCAATTCACTTATGTTCATATTCAGTAGAAATGTAGTGCAGCACAATTCCTTGTATAACACATCACACGTTTACAAACAGAACTGTTTATAAATGTTTAATGTTTAACCTGAAAAATATGAAATGCAACTATTTATTCATCCCTGCTGCTTCTTGTGAAAAAATTAACCCTGTTTTCGGAGGATATTTAACTGTGTTTTGTCTAAATATAGGAGCTTTACCAAGCATTTTTATACCTTGGTACCTTGATTAAATCTTAGATAATTTTATAAATGACAAGGATCTATCAGAATTGTGGCCTTGGAATTAAGGTTCTATCTGTTTGTATAGAAGTTTTGAGATATTGAGCTTCAAAGTTTTTGTATTTTGACTTTATTAAAGCTTTCTGTTTTCCAAATAAGTTCCAAAATGTACACAATATAAAAAAAGCAAAATAAATTGAAGCAGAATAAGAATATGTGAATTACACAATTTTGACAAAAATGTCAGAAAGAACCTTATAATTCCAAGGCAACAAAATGCTTTTGAAATTATTTATTTCCATTTTTGATAAGCAGAATTGAGAGCTTCAACCTAACATAATTTTCATGACAAAATTTCAACCAATTCAAATGTGGAGAAATTGTAGTCTGGTGGGTGCGCTTTTTAAGACACACCTTTATCTCTCTATGGACTATATATTATAACCCAGATGATATGATGAACCTACAGGCACTATACTGGCTTTAACGATTTTTATGCCTACAGGTTAAAAAAGATAGACTTTTTTCATTTAAAAAACATTTCATCACTTTTTCCTTATATTACATATTTCATCTCCACCTGGACGTATGGTAAAATGTCTTCAGAAAGCAAGAACTTAGGTGTCATTAAGATTTAACAAAAATCATCGACTTTTTTGTCATCATAAATGTTTGTCAATGGGTTTTGAAAAAGTTTTACCAATAAAATATTAAAATAGTTTGTAAACTTTGACAACACCAGTGTTTCCCCTACAATTACCTTAGGGGGCGCCCCGCCCCTCCAAAGGCATCCCCTGCCTACCTGTCATGAAACTCAGTGGAGAACATGGCGTAAGAACCCAATTGCAGGCACAGACAGGACAAGACAGATGAAGGGGTTAACGGATTTATTAAATAACAGGGCTATAAAACACAAAACAAAACCCACGCGGGGGAAAACAGGACAGGAATCTATAACTTTAACAGGAAACACTGACTAACTAAGACTACAAAACAAACACTGGAAATACAAACACTAAACTTACACTTACTATGACAAGGGTGATAAACACGACCAGACACGGGCAAGGAACAGTCAAAACAGCATACAGGGTATCATATACAATGAACGCGCACAGGACAATGAAACATGAGGACTCTTTATAGGGAAGACAGACAGAGGATCATAACGAGCAACAGGTGCTGGGGATTAGCACTAAGGAGAGGCTGACGAGGAACAAGATGTAGGGAACAATGACGAGACACGAGAAAGATCACTCAATCTCACACAAAACCATAGGTTATGCCATGACTCCACTCAAACAACAAGAATAAACATGACATGATAGTGGAATCATGACACTACCCTGAAGGTCAAGTTAATTTTATTTTTTATATAGCGCCAGATCACCTGACAAGTCATTTAAGGTTACCTTTTGTATAGAACATGTCTATTCCTTGTTCTTTCTTTAAACAAACTAAACAGCATTTACACGGAGGCATGTCATTTGTGTTTCTACCAACCAGCGGACAGAGAGGGTGTGTCGTTAAATATGTAAAGTCAACCACCTGAAATGCAGATTAAAATATTAGCGTTTTTAAATGCTCCCAGGGTGGTGAAAATGGCAACATTCGCTCTCCTGCTCAGAGTCTAAGTACAGAAAAGACACACCCTCAATGGACACTTTTACTCTAACGCTTGAGTAAACAAAAATGAAGAAGTAGTCTAATAAAGTATTTTTAGCTGTCAGTCAGGTTACTGTTTGTTATATAGGTTTGTGACAGATTATATAACGTGTATCTACATTTAGCATTGATGATATTAATAATATAAATAGCATTAATAATCAGCATATTAAGAGCATTTTATAATGAATCATGTTTTAATAGGAAAGATTATTAACACTCAGTTCTAGTGTAAATGGCAAGGAAAGGCTGTACTTTTTAGTAACTTTGTAAGTGCTTCTGCTCTGTCATGATCCTGTCCTTCTCATCTGGAGGATGGTTTTTGGGCAGGGTTGTGATAGTACCATGTCTTGTGTCTTTTTTGCGTTCTGTGTGGAGACACATGGCCTCTGTAATGACATTGCGCCACTTGTCCTCCTGTCACGTGTTTTGGCTTCCCCTTAGTGGTTTTTGCCCGTCCCCTGCCGTCACCTTCCCCATGTTATTATCCCCCGTTAGTGTTCCCCCATATTACGCTCCAGTTCCCTCTGTGATTCCGTGTGTTCATTTCCTGCGAGTTTTCCCTACGTCAAGTTTCTGAGTCTAGTCTTGCCTGCCATTTTTTGGATAATTTGTTTATCATGTTGGACTCCCTTTGTTTTGCCCCCTTGCGGAAAGTATTTTGTTTGAAGTCTTGTTTTTTGTAAGTGATGCTCTCCATTGTGGGTTTTTGTTTGAGTTGTCTTTAAATAAAGTGCTTTTTTTCTCCATCTGTCTGTGCCTGGGTTTAGTCTACAAAATGATGACATGCTCATGATTAAATTCATTTCAGTTGTTAAATTTTGTTGTCAGTAGTTTTTTAAATATTAAAATAGACCATAGGACTTTGCTTTAGCACCAGACACAACAAGACATGTTCTCAGTTAACAGGCCTTGCTATGTTTCATACATACTATGGGTATCAGAATATAAAATAAATGGCATGATAAAATATTAGATGTTAACTTTTTATTCAACTGGGTTCAACTGACTAAATATTATTTATTAAAAAAAGTATAGTCGACGACAATATGTACTTACATGTGCATATATAGAGACTAAATATTCATCTCATTTGTCTCGTAAAATCTTGATTCTACCTTGGTTAAAAAAATAAATCTATTATTGTCAAGACAGCTGTTATTACAAGACGGTCTGAAATTAGATTCTAGCGAGAACCTACCTGCCCGTTTATCTGTAAATAATCTGTGAAATCTCTGCAGCACCATACTCATAAAGACTAATTTCATGTGAAAATCCAGATCAGTTTCTTCTAGGGTGGGCAATAGTGATGCGCGGGTCGTGTTGGGGCAGGTTAAGAAATTGTCACTTAATTTGTCGGGTGGTTCATTAAAAACAAAATTAAAAACATGTATGTTGCGTGCAATTCCCTATAGCCTATATTAAATACTTGGGAATATATATTTTCTTATTTTATAAGGGTTCTTTGGTAAGGTAACAATATGTAGGCCTATAGTAGCAACCTAACTTGCGTGATGTCCCTAAACCAAACATGTCATGAAAGCGCCAAGCAGCTCCCGCCGCCAACAACAAAACAAACTGAGAAATAAAAGTGAAGATAAATGATGAGGTGCGGCAGAAATTAAGGTCGGGAATTTACATAATTTAAAGAAAAGAAGGTCAAACTGCTAAATCTAATGTTTTGGACCTGTTCTCAGAAATACTTGCAGCAGGAGACAAAAGCAGTATCCGCTGCGTGAAGTGCAAGTTTACATGGTTCATATGCGTATGTTGTTGCCAGTTTACAGGGCGATTTAATCTAATGGCTGTTTCCAAGCACTTTTAGGTTGAAATAAAGTGTGTTTTCATTTACATTACAATGCATAATATGTCTATTTAAAGGTCGCGGGTCGTAAATATAGAAACAGTGGTGTTGTACGGGCCAAATCATTTCATAACAGCGGGACCAGTAGGTTGGAACAAAAAACCTGCACCACGCATCACTTGTGGCAGATAGTCTGAGGGTGTTGCAGTGTTTATAGACATTTTCTGTCAGACAAAGCCCATAGCAACAAGCAATATTTTGGATAAACCTTATCTTTCATTGAGTAGAAATATGTAGCCTGGTTCCCCCTGCGAAAACGAGGTTTCGCCTTCCTGACACAGCTCGTCCTTCTCGGTGCCTACTCTGTGCAGCAGCCGGTCTGGCAGAGTAAGCAGCAGCAGCACATTCTTAACCGCAGCAGACTTGTGAATGAATAATCACAATGATTATACTGATAATGACGGTCTAGGCATGAACATGAATGTAGTTCATCTGTAAATATGCACATAGTTTGTTGCACAGACGGACGTTTGTGGTGCATGATAGATAAAATAATATAATTCACTGCTGTATAACAGCGTATTGCAGTTATTATTCAAGATTTAAGCAATTCAGTCAAGTTACTGAAGGTCATTAAAGTACTATAAAGTAGTTTTTTGGGGGGGCATTTAGTTGTATAAAAATGCAGTACTGTTTATGTAACAGCTCACAGAGTAAACGAAAGTAGGCTTGATGAGTTAAGATATGATTATTAGTATATCTAAAGTTGAATTATTATATATAATTATAATCATTTTTATTAAAACAAGTTTCCTTTCTGTTGGTCACTTGACATTGTGTCAAGACAGGATGTGATTTGAACATGAGAACATATCATGTACTTTTAAAGGATCCTGTCTTTGGCTGTTTTAGAAGCTTCAATTTAGTTTTGGGTCTTTAACAATTAATGTCGATCTTTACAATTTCAAAAATGGCTTATATTTGTGTACTGTTCACCGCTGTCCCGCTTCTCTCACGATTGGATTTCCTCGCCCCTTTTTTGGCGTATTCCTTTGGGCAGCAGTTATTTAAATTACTCTGAATAGTGACATCATGTACCCGGGAAGTTGGTTCCTTCCCCTCATTCAGGGCAAGCATGTGCTGCTCCGCTCAGAAAGCACGGCTGCCATGGCTTAAATCAACCACCAGGGTGGCAAATTTCGCAATTCGCTGGAAGCCTCCTCCTCTGGAGTTAGCAGCTGGTGAAATCCCTGCGGGCCACTCATATCCCAGCCGACCTCAACCAGACAGCTGATGCACTCTCTTGGCAGATTCAAGCTCTGCGTAGAGTGGTGACTCCAACCCTGCGCTGTCCAACTCATTTGGGAGCAGTTCACGCAGGCACAGATGGACCCGTTTGCCTCCCTGGACAACGGCCATTGCCCGCTTCGGTAATCCCTTCGGTAAACAAGCGTAAGTGCGCCTTCCCCCCAGTGAGCCTTCTTGCACAGGTCCTGTGCAAGGTCAGGGAAGTGGAGCATCGAGTCCTGTTAGTTGCGCCCAATTGGCCCAAACAGACTTGGTTCTCAGAGCTGAAGCTTCTGACGACGACTCGCCCCTGGCCGATACGCCTGAGGAAGGACCTTCTTTCTCAGGGGAAGGGCATGGCCTGGCCCCCGAAAACAGACCAGAACTTGCAGGCGCTCCCCCTGGGAACACCCAACTGTATTGTGTCCCATACGTACCCTGCACCTCCATTTGGATCTCAACAGAGCTTCAGAAGCTCTGCGCAGCTCTTTGTCTATTTTGGAGGACAGCAGAAGGGGAGACATGTCTCCAAACAGAGATCGGCTCATTGGATCACTTTGGCGTTCCGGTCCCAGGATCTCCCGTGCCATGCATGCCATTTGCCAAGTTAATTTGTCTTTAAAAGTACAATCAGAGATGAAAGGTGTAGTGAGGAAGGCATGACGGGAGCCGTGAGGCGGGCACGGTAGACATATGTCTGGGCCCGGTCCTCTCTCGTCAGAAGTTCCGTCGCTCGTCCTCTTATGCTCCCGATTTCCTCCGTGAGATATTTGGGCCGATGTGCGCACAGCTGATTCCAACTATCACTCACGCCACCGGCCCCGCCTCACGGCTTCCGTCACGCATTCCTCGCTACAATAGGTTCTCAAGTTCAAACCCCATTCTGTCTCGACACCAAGTCTCACCCCCTCCATTAGGGAAAAGAGATTACAGTCGTAACAGAGACGTTTTGTAATACAAATTATTCCGGATATTTTGATATTGATGAGAATTCAGATTTGGGCTTTTGAATGTAGAGTTTTAGAACCAATTCTTTAGATAAAATCAACAGCTAAATGATTAAATGTAAATAACATTTCCATATTCAAGAGAAGGTTAAACCTTTCGAAAACATCACCGTGTGATTTGTCAGATTCAACATCTGACAAAAAGTGAAAAGTGAAGTGGTCACCCTTGGATCAGTCAACATGAGAAATCTTTACAAAGTATGTAAAAGCACAAAGGATGTGACAATGGGTATTTCATATGAACAGACAAATTGAGAATAAAAAACAGGACAAAATGAAAAAGACATGACAAGACGTGGGGGCAAGGAAAAAGCAAAACGTAAAAAAATATGTGAAACATCTGTAAATATCTGTAAAATTACAAGGATATCAAAACACACAAGCTCACAAAATGAGCACGATAACACTTCTTATGGGCATCTGAATCTGAGCACGAGAGGGCCGTAATACCGATCACTTTGTCATCACTTCAAAGAGAACGCAGCAGAACAGAGGTGACCATGAGACAGACCAGACGTCTCAGAATGAGTAGTGATACGGAACAGACGGGTTCATTATGACAGTCTCCCTGCAAGAGAAGGGACAAAAGCACATGCACAAGCAGCTGTCTGAAGAATCATCTGCATGACCTAATTGGTGGAACTAGCGATGTGGCCGTGTCTGAGGCTTTCGATGAAGTGGAAGCAAATCAGGCATCAAACGCCTTTGTGCGACATTGCAGGTGACCTGATGTCCGAACACGAGGGAGATGAGGCGTTATGATGGCTAATTATAATCACCTCACCTAACGCATTACAATCAGTATCGGCCAATGATTTGATCCGTGTGCGGCTAGCTGGCCTGGAACATGATGAGGAGAGCCTGATAAAAATTTGCCACTGAGCAGATTACAGACATGATCCCATTGGTATTTAAAGCTATTCATATGCATTTTTACTTTGGATGGACAATGTGTAATGTCAACCTAAAAAGAGCTTATAAAATGTCAATTGATTTTGTACATTAAAGGGGTAGGACACCCAAAAATGTAAATCCCATCAAACCCATTAAAATTCTGTCATTATTTACTCACCCTCAAGTTAATACCAATAATGGAAAAACAATCCAAACATGTCTGACCCTATATGAAAAAGTTATTGCCCCTTTGGTTAATCATGAATTAACTGTGATAAATTGAATAACTGATTTAAATTTCGCTAGCCACACTCAAGCCTAATTACTGCCAGACCTATTGAATCATGAAATCACTTAAAAAGAACATGCAACATCTCAAGAACTGCAGGCCTCTTTTGCTGCAGTTAAGGTCAGTGTTCATGATTCTATAATAAGAAAGAGACTGTGCAAAAATGGCATCCATGGGTGAGTTCCAAGGCGAAAACCACTGCTGACCAAAAAGAACACAAAGGCTCGTCTCACATTTGCTAAGAAAACAGCTTGATGATCCCCAAAACTTTTGGGCAAATATTCTGTGGACTGATGAGACAGAGGTTGGACTTTTGGAAGGTGTGCGTCCCGTTACATCTGGCTATCACAGTATTTATAAAAAGAACATCATACCAACAGTCAAACATGGTGGAGGTATTGTGATGGTCTGGGGCTGCTTTGCAGCATCAGGACTTGGACGACTGGCCAAAACACACCAGCAATTCCACCTCTGAATGGCTAAACAAATCAAAAGAATGGTTTTGGAGTGGCCTAGTCAAAGTCCAGACTTAAATCTAATTGAAATGCTGTGGCATGACCTTAAAAAGGATGTTCATGCTGGAAGACCCTCCAAAGTGGCTGAATTAAAACAATTCTGCAAAGAAGAGTGGCCCAAAATTCCTCCACAGCGATGTGAAGGACTTTCGCAAACGCTTGATTGCAGTTGTTGCTGCCAAGGGTGGCACAACTGGTTATTAGGTTTAGGGGGCAATTACTTTTTCACATAGGGTCAGAAATGTTTGGATTGTTATTTCCCATAATAAATAAAACCATCATTTAAAAACGGAATTTTTTATTTACTCTGGTTTTCTTTGTGTAATATAAAAATTGGTTTGATTATCTGGATCATTTAAAAGTGACAAATATGCAAAAAATCAGGAAGGGGGGAAATACTTTTTTCACGCCGCTGTAAAAAATTTGTTACTACCATAGTAAGGAAATTTATTTATCTTTTTTTGTCCTGTTGAACACAAAATTAGCTATTTTAAAGAATTTCAGAAAGCAAACAGTTCTAGGGCAGTCAAATATATATATTTTCCAAATATTTTTCTTTGAGTTCAACAGAAAAAAGAAAGTTATATAAGTTTGGAACAATTTGAGGGGGAGGAGGTATTCATGACAGAATATTCAGATTTGGGATCTCTTGTATCTCTTGTCCGCCCAGGTATATTAATGGCCACCCAAGTATATTTGTTATCCATTCCATTCCATTTTCTACCGCTTATCCGAACTACCTCGGGTCACGGGGAGCCTGCGCTTATTTCAGCGTCTTCTGTCTTTCCTGACTTGTTTGGTGTGAGTGGCGCATGGGCGTCCTCTTTTTTCCGTCATATGAATATTATGCTAATGAATAGATTTTGTGCATTGGCAACAATGAGATTAATTATAGTGTTGAACACTAATAATGAATCCAAACAGTTTTGTGGGATTTCAAAAGGCTGATTGGCTCTCAGACACCTTCCATGCGATCTGATTACAAATAGTTTTTCACATCGTCATTTACACCTGGAGTGACAAGTCTGTGCTTCAGATTTTATGCTTGGATTTCTAGGGAAAGTCTAGAAGAAGTCTCTACAATTACACTTGCAAGTATGAATAAAGATTATGTAAAGCATTTTTTTACTTTCGATATATTTACTTGTATATGTCTTTCTCTATGCATACACATAACACTGAAATCAGATGTAATTTAAAATGCGGTTCAAAACCTTATAAATCAAAAACGCCTGAAGACAAAACAAGTGGGTTTGCCAAATTCGCAAGTAATGCAGATCACCGTATTATTTTTCATGAGACATTGTGACTCAGCTTGCAGGAAAAACCCACACACCAATGAGTTTTAATTAATCACCCTCATATCAACAAATGTTCAAAGCTCAAAGCTTTAGACAAGAAGAGCTGAGGGCTTATAGCATATGGCTTTAATGAGTTGACTTGATGCCACGGAGATAAAAATGCCTAAGAGAGATTCCTGAAGAGAAAGAGAGCTTCTTATCTCTAAATACTAACATTCTCTATCTAAACAATTGAAGAATAATCTCTTATGATTTTATTAATAGTACAACCTTATGTGACAACAGCACTTTGTGAAGCCTCTCTAAATTCTGCAGTTAAGGACAAAAGTCGTATTTAGCAAGCCATTCTTTGAAACGAAGTTCCCGTCACAATGTTGCTTTATGTGATCCTCTTACTGGCTTTAGAGAATTCCACTAAAAACAGCAAAGACACCGCAAACATGATGAATGGATAAAAGTGAGGTCTAGTTAAACTATTATTAGGCTCTCCTGTAGCTCAGTGGTAAGAGCATTGCGTTCTATCCCAGGGGATGGCAAATACCTATGTAAAATGTATAGGATAAAGCAATGTAAGTCGCTTTGGATAAAAGCGTCTGCCAAATGCCTAAATGTAATTTAATGTAAAAAGACATGCTTTCATGTGTTCTCATAGGTCCCTGAGGGAGAAAAGATTCAAGGCTCAATCTAAAAAGCAAGAAAGAAAAATAACTGAGTGAAATTAAAAAATTAAAAGTTAGAAAACAAACGAAACAATGACACGGGGCGGCACAAAGAGAGGTGCACTGTATTTATAGATATAAAGTAGAATGGACTAAAATGTGTATACTGGACTGAATACAAAAGTATTAAGGAACCAAAGAGCTAAGATTTACCAAAAAATTACCAAAGAAAGGGAGGACTATGGAGGAACAGGATCCCATAATGTCATAATAACAAAATTCAGTGTTCACAAGAAACACTTTTTATAAGAGGACCTTGAATAAGATTATTATTGAGCCATGAGTATGAAAAAATGATATCACATCAAAGCACCATACCTTAACAGGTTCACGGTGACGCGTCTAACATTTGTGACCTCATGCACATAAAGACTTAATGGTTAGCTTAATTGATCTGATCTATTTGAGAATTATGGGATGTATGTGCTATGCATAGCCTTATGTGGGCAATGTGCTTAATAACTTAACTGTACTGAAAACAGAGTAAAACTAGCTTGTGTATGTGTGTGACATGATTTCTTCACCTTCTCATTCTCTCCAAACTGTATATATAAAATCAAGAAATAGATGTGTTCAGCTTGTTAATTAATAAACTTAGCATTTTTAAGCCGTATGTTCCCTGTCGAAATTCTAATGAGGTTTTAGAATAGCAGTTTTGATTTATGAATAATATAGCCTGTATCTGGTTAACATTACTTTAAGAGCTTTCAGGTTTTGTTATAACATAAATTACACAGTCATACATTAAACATGAAATCTGAAATGTTAGGTGTACATGTTTGATTTTGAAGATTTGAAGTACTTATTATTTCTAAATCTTTAGAGGAAAAAACTACCGAGTGTTCCTTAAGGATTTCCTGTTGTGTACCAACACAATTACAGGTGAACATTTGTAACCCAGCATGGATGTAATGAGCGCCAGCTATACCTGTAGCGGTCCCCACCACTCCTTCGGCTATTTACTCGCACCTGTTGATCAGACTCTGTAATTATTGTTCTTCTGTGTCCAAGTTCACCGTTTCATCATTTCGAGTCCCTCATTAGTGAAGAGAGGGTAATTTCTCCTATGCACCTACACACCCACACAGACACATTCATATGGAACACACACACAGCTGCCAAACAGGCAATTTAGGAGGTAGGAGACAGGAAATTATCCACAGAACTCATCAGTGGGTGCCATTGTGATAATAGCGGCTCCTAACACCGAGTAGCACCAAAAGCAACACAAACTCTCAGAAAGAAAGACCTAGAAAAGCTGCCTTCTGAGGTATCGCAGGGGAACTCCAGACACAATAGCTGTTCCAAAAGCTGGGCAACGTATTTATATTGCACCAAGCTATTGAAAAAATAAAAACAAAATGGTGGACAAAGCAGGAAGTATAAATAATTAAGTACCTAAGGACAAGATTTACTAACAGCTTGTGGCATCCCAAACACCTCGTTGTGTGTAAAGAACTACCGCCGGTATTTACTAAAGACACGTAGTGAAACTTTGCGCTGAAAAGGTGTGGACACCTCACCACATATGCATTTAAAGGAGTTTCCTCTTCAGATGCAAACTTCATATGAAAAGATTATTTAAATAAATCCTGAAGTCAAAGGATGACAAACTGTGCAAAGTCGAACCTCACAATCGTGGTTTTGTTTATTTTTACCCAAACAGTTATAGATTGAGTTAAAGGTGTTCCTATGGCTCAATGGAAGAGCATTGTATTAGCAGTGCAAAAGTTTGGGGGTTCAATTCCCAGGGAACACACATACTGATAAATGTGTAAGCGTCTGCCAAATGCACAAATGTAAATGTATTAGCACTTAGCAATTTTAAAATGCTACATATGAAGTAGGGTCGTAACAATACATCAATATGGATAAATGCATTGATACGATTCATAGTGATATGATGCATTGATTCAAACAATGTGCATTTGTTGCTAAAATGTATTTATTTTAACATTCATAAATACTGTATCTACATACTGTGCAAACATCAACAATGTTTTGCTAATAACAGTAAATGAATGATATGACAGAAAGACAGCACTGTGATTAATTTATTGTGCATCCCTAGAAAATGTACTGGTTATGTTCTGACGGTACTTCATCCGTTTATTTTACTGACATTTTCGTTGATGCTAAAATGTAATTGAAGTGCAAAATTTAAAGCGGTGGTAACATGCTATTTAATGCATTCTGACTGCTTTACTCTGGTAAATGAGCTGGCTTCTCAAGCTTAACATGGTCAACTTGTCAGAAAAACAATTTGAACATATGACATAGTGTTTCTGTGATCGATTCACTCCGCAAGGGTTCCTACAGGTTTTGAAAAAAAATTTCCGAACATGTATTCCCGTTTCGTAACAAGGGTTCTTAGTCTCTTATCGGCCAATTCTCCCGGAAAAGCACACCCATGCATCATCCAGCGAGTGAAAAATATTGTCCCCTATTTCAACAGAATTTTTTTAAACTGCACCCCTATAACTGCACCCCTAGAACTTCCGACGGACAAAAAGACAAAAAAATACAGGCAAAGCAGGGAGAAAACAGGCCTGAATACCGTATGAGGTACAGTGAAAGACATGAGGTGACTGGATAACAGAAGCAGCTTGCTGATGGCTGTTGAGGACAGATGTCTCGGAGAGCAGATGCTTTAGAGAAAGCAGCCATTCATCTCCTCTATCTTTATCCCTCCTAGTGTTCTCTGCCTCTCTCTCCTCCAACATCACTTTCTTTTGCACTCTTGCACAGTTTTTCAGCGTGTCAGATGTTAAAAGGATAGTTTGACATTTTGGCTGTTATTCATCACAGAATGGCTCACCATTTAGCAGAAGCTTTTCATCCAGAATCACTTACCCTACTGATTACAGAAACAGTTTATTTTCTTGAATAACTTCAACTCAATTTTTTTTTGCTGTGGTTGGATGATCCCTCGGCCAACTCGGAACCCCAGGTACTGCCATTCCGCCAATCCCAGATGGCACTTCCTCGGGTTTGCGTTCAGCCCCGGCTTCCTGAGGTCTACCAGTACCTTCCACAGTCTGACCAGGTGTTCCTGCCAGCTACCTGAGTGGATGCTTGGGGCACTTTTCGAATTCCAAAGAGCACGTACGGGAGCATGAGGTCTCAGTCGCGCCCATCCTCTACCCCCACCCGCTGTAACATCCTTTTCAGAGTCTGATTAAAACGTTTGACGGGCCCGTCTGTCTGGGGTTAGTTGACCGATGTCCGGAGTTGTTTCACCTTCAGGTGGTTGCAGAGGTCAGCCATCAGCCGGGACCTGTACGGGGTACCCTGGTCCGTCAGAATCTCTGTCGGGATTCCTACCCGCCTGAACCGAAGGAACATCTCTTGGGCAATTGCCTTTGAAGTAGCCTTTGGCATGGGGATGACCTCCGGGTATCGGGTCGCTTAGTCCACTAATACCAGGTTGTGCTCCTGACCCTGGGCAGACTTAGGCAGGGGCCCTACCAGATCCATGCCATTGCGCGAGAAATGCACCATGATGATGTGTAGTGGATCCAGAGGACTGAGGGGAGGCGGAAAGGGAGATATTCGTTGGCAGGTCGGACTGCTCTGATTTCCGTCGCTAGCCCAGGCCAATGGAACCGGTCTTGGATTCTTTGGATGGTGTTGGGTTGGTATGTGCCAGCTCCATGACTGTTAATGTCTTTCTTTTAGGGCCAACCAGTAGAGGATTTTTCTCTCCCCCGCCTCTGGGAGACACAGTATAATAGACCGTTCTTCATCACGAAGAAACTGCTGGTTCCAGCAGTTTTGTAGTCGGTCATCTTCCAGTTGTTCCTGACCAAACGAACCGTCCCCTGTAATTTTCTGAAAGAGATCATTATAGAGGTCATTGGAAGAAGCATGACACTCACCCCCCTTTCCGCTTTTGGTGGCCATCCGGACAACAGGCGGTGAAACCCGGGCCAGTCACGTCCTAGTAGAACGGCCACGGGGAGATCGGGGACCGCTCCTACTTTCAGCTGCCAGGTTCCTGGATCTGCTGCAATAGTGATTCGGCAGCCTGGGACTTTGCGGGTGTCTCCGTGTACACAAGTTATGGGGAGTTTTGACTCTTCCTTGGGTCGAGCAGGAAGTATGTTGATTCGCACCAGGGTAATCAAGCTTCCAGAGTCGAGCGTGGCCCCAACCCTCCATCCCTTGACTGGAGCAGCTTCTGTCAGCATTGGTTCGTCTTTCGGGGAGGCCACCGGTGGTCTATAATCTGATCGTGAGGTGCTTTCTTGCGGCTGCCACATAGAGTTCAACCTCCTGTGTTGAGGCACCGCTCTCTCTCCTCCATCCCGCAGCGAAGGTCGCATCTGCCAGCTCGATGGACTTTACCAGCTCTTGGAGCATTACGGGGTTCCGCATACTCACTGGCCCCCTAAATCGGCGAGATAACGCTCTTAAGAGACGATCGATTACGACTCGTTAGGCCACCTGAATTGCAGTGAGCTCAAAGGCGAGTAGCCAGAGTTGAGCAATCCGGGTTAGTTGGGCGACAACTAACCACCGGCGACAACCCCACCCTTGCAAGGATTTCCTCTTTTAGGAGATCGTAATCTTCGCTGTGGGGAGGCTGGGGGGAAAAATAGGCACGTTGGGCCTCGCCGGTTAAAAATGCTCCGCTCACGTTTGTCCCAAGTTTCTGGGCTGACGACGACCTCGAAGGTATGGAAATATGCATGGATGTCATCTAGCTCTATCATCTTTGTGAGAAAGTGAAGGGTAGTGGAGCGTGCATCCGGGAGCGGCACTCGTGCGGCAATTGCGCTCAAACCCTCAAATGCTTGTTTCACTCTTTCCTGTCGACAAGCGAGCTGTTCCGAGAACTACGTCTGCTTCATCAGAATTTCGGTGGGTCGTCGCATAATCTCTTCTATCCTGGCCATCCCACAGCGTCAAGAAAGAGAAAAAGAGAGAGAGTGAGCTCTTTAGACGCAACGTCACTGTGTTGGAGTAAGCGGGCGAGACCGTGGTTCGATCACGTAGCAGATCGGGAGCATATAAGAGAACCAGCGACGGTCTGGACGATCCCACGTGATACGAGAGGATGGAGCTCATTAATAATTACTCACTGGTCTCGAACCACGGTCTCGCCCTGCCTACTCCACTAGTCACACAAAAAAAGTTAATTCCAGACAAGAATAGTCAATTTAAAACCCCGGAGGGTGATTTATTATAGGACTTTCAAAGACCCAAAGGTGAGTGTAGTGGAGTAGGCGGGGCGAGACCGTGATTCGAGACCTGTGAGTAATTGTTAAGGAGCGCCAGCTGTGCGCGCACCGGTGTTGAATCACGTAGGAGATAAGGAGCATATAAGAGAACGAGCGACCGGACCGTCGAAGAGAGAGGACCGGGCCCGAACATGTTTGTATTTGTATTTATGTTTTGTTCGTCGACGGTCGGCCGTGAGGGGCCGCAAGCTGTTATTACTTTATTAAATGTTTAAATGTCTTCCGGTTCCCGTCTCCTTCCTTCCCTACTTTTAACCTTTTCTACAGTGAGTTTGAGGAATCTGTGGGGAAGTGGCTCCGTCTGTACCTATGGGAAATGGTATCTGTCAAGGCCCGCTTATCCGGGGGGCACAGTGAGCTTGTGCATGTATGAGGAGCCGTCGTAGTCTCCTGCTGATTGTCATGCGCTGTTTTCTGCAATGGGGAAAAACATGCAGACATTAGATGTCAGCCGTAAAAGGACAACAAGTTCACCCTTTCCTCTTCGGTTACTGTTTATAAAGGGTGAGTTGAATTGAGTGCATATGGAGGCGATCAGCAGGTAAGCTGGCTTGATTACGCCGTTTCCTTGGCGATGCTGATGCACACCACACTATATTTATATTGTATTAGAATTATAGCACTTTTTCTAATGTTGAAAGATATATTTATATTGTAAAGTATTGAAAATTGGGTTCTTATCATATTTGTGTTTTTTTTTGGTGAGTTTCAGGGGGCTAAAGCCTATCCAGCATCTTGGGCCACAGGTACACCCTAGGAAGTATGGAAGGACAATATAAATTATTATATATATGAAATATAATGTATTTTCTAAATAGTAAAAACTAAGTCATGTATAAGATTATCCACTCTAGAAACTAGATGGCAAAGTAAATAGTGTGCTGAGAAAGTGCACAGAGTACAGACCATCATTCGGGATGTCCTTTCCGTGTTAAATATTTTTATGACAATCCCCTTATAAATATGAACAAGATGGCACACAAACCTCTGCGATGATGACCTGTGTTTAAGAATTGTAATTAGTCAAGGTACTTCATTAATCCCCACTTTTCTTTCCATTTTACCGCTCATCCATCCCTATCTCTCCACTTCAATTTCCCCTTCATTCACCTCTTCAATCTTCATATAAACTCTATTACTCTCTCTCTCTTCCTTCTCCTCTCACTCATTCCCTCCACTGGTCTGTCTCCATCTATTCCTTCCCCTCTGTCTCTCCCTCCATCAATCCATTCTCTGGACATGTAGTTAAGCAGCCAAGGCCTATTTCACTCTGCAGGAAAATGGATGGACTCGCCTGGGTATACAATAACCGCACCCATTATTAGATCTCCCCGCACTGGAGGGTTTTGGTTCGCATCCCGATTCGAAGGCTCTACCCTCGTTAGCGTTATTCCGAGCAAGACTTGAAATGGACCGGCCAAAGTGGTTTCCCAGCTCATTAGGGACACGGCCAATCGAAGAACCAACTCAGACAGGGCAGCATGACATGCTTGTTGGATTCAGCCCTTGGGATAAAATGAAACTGGAAGTGCGTTTTGTCTATGGCTTCAATGGGCCTCTTGTATTATACGATATGCCAAAGACATAGGGATGAGCAGGGGATGAGCATCAAGTATACTAATAAAACTAATGTCTCACAAAGCCAACACACAGCCCCAAGACAATTGTACATATTTCTAATTTCCTCTGCAATGTTTTAGCAAAACATGTCTCTTTAAATGATATTGAGTTACAGCTAACGTTATCCTCCTATATATACGGTACATATACGTCAATTCAGACTGTTGATAAATATTGCTTACATCGGCAGCTTTGTCTCGTTCAGATGGTCTCGATACTTCTTGAGAAACAACTTTGAAGCGAATACTGCTTGTACTGTCCCAGGTTGATAAAGCACTCTGCACTTGAAGTGATTCGCACAAACAAGCAGGATTTTACTTATGGTTTCTGATGGATTTCCACAAAAAATAAAATAAATGCACTCCAGTCTCTTCCGATGTTGGGACTCTTGCAGCGTCTAAATTACATTTTGCATGTTTTCCACAAACCTTGACAATGACAATCGGTTTTGCCAACATTTACTTTATTGGAAGTGTATTTTTAACAGTAATGTCAACAATGTATCTCCTGACATTTTAAATTGAACTTAAAGACTATTTCCTGAAGAATCATGTTTTTATTAAAAATAAAATAAAGACAGTCTTTCTTGACCTGACATATTTAACTGTTAACACTTTAATAATGGCAAAACATACTATTTAAAATCTACATTATTTATAAATGTAACTATTAATTTCTTTTTAACATGTTTTATGAACATTGAACCTGTTGTTCACAGCATTAGAGCAGCAAGGAGTGGTTTTACAAAACAAGTGTAAAACGCACGAAACGAGAGCGAGTCAACCGTTTTTAAGGGCAGCATTTCCTCTACAACATACTGCCCAATAGAGATGCGCGGATAAGATAAAATGTCATCCCAAAATGCCATTCTTGAACCACTTCGCGTACCTATATTTTCTGCCTTTTATTTCTTTTTAATTCTCATTTTTAGCATTTCTCTCGGATCTGTTTCGCCTCCATTTCTGCTTAAAGAAATAGACAGTCCTCCACCGCCGCCACGCGCTTATTTCTTTTAATTAGGCTACTTTAAATTAGCGCCTGATGAAAAATGCAATTAAAACACATTCCTATTTTTAGAGAAATGTTGTTAATATTGTATATGATATCATCCACCCGCAATTAATCTGAATGTATTTTTTTATTACCTGTCCCGCGGATTTAACCGCCATCGGCGCATCACTACTTCCCGACCACTTACTGGTTTTGCACCAAAGTCCAGTATTTGTTGTTTTGGTGGTGGGGACCTGCTGCTCTCTGCTTTGCACCACCTGGTGGGACTTGCTCTGTAAATTGGACTGTGCAGTGCTGCGACTCCAATTGTTTCTTCAAAATTGACGTAGTGTTTTTGTAGCAAGATAGCACTTTGTCGCCAGCACAGAGAACTTTGTGTCGCTGTGTGGTAGGGGCTATTACACGTTAATTGTCCTCATGCTGAAAACGTGACTTAGCATAATGCTAGGTGACTTCACTCCCTGACATAGATACAACAAACTGTTAATATCATTCTATCAATCATCACAGTAATGTGACTATTTTTTTTAATCTCTTTCTTCTTGAATACTGCCCACTTTTTAAAAGACAGAGACTGTTTTTATTCAATAGCTGCTAATGGCACATTTAAAATATATATTCTCTCAGAATTATGCAAAGCTTTCATAATTTTTTAAGTGTACTGTTCTTTGTAAAACCCCACTTCAGAAGCCCAGAGGATTTGAATTAAAGTTTCTGTATTAAACAGTGTGAGTCATAAAGTAGAACTCACCTAGACAGCCATTTTGAATTGCGTGCATTAATTTATAACATGACATTTCATAATTAGTTTTGTTGGGTCTTGTACGCCATACTTCTGTTGAGAGTTGTTTAAGTCTGTCACAGGTAATGAATGATCTGCTGGAAATAAAAGATGATCACAGGCACCTCTATTGTAGGTAGAGCTTGGTTCGCATAAAAAATACAACCGAAAAAGAAAAAAGAAAAATAAACTAACCAGATTTGATGATGGATAAAAGAAAAAGACAGAGCAGTAACAGTGCTGTTTGATCAGTCATCACACACGCTTTATTCCTGATGGACTGCAGCATGGATACTCGGCCTCCAGAATTGTATGGAATTGTGCAGTTTGTTGCCAGGATACGTCAGCTCCTTGTGTGTTTGTATTCCGAGCAGGTGCTCAATAGCTCACATTTTGTGTGTGTGTGTGAATGCATGTGTGAGGGTGAAGAAAAGGTTCAGTTGAAGATGTTGCTGCCTTTTGTTAAATACAGCTGTATTAGCCCAGTACAATCAGCACCTCAATATCGATTTTTTTTCTCTGATGTCAAAAATGTGCATTTACAAGCCTGTCCTCTCGATCTGACGTCAACCTATCCTCTATCACAGGGGTGGCCAACCTGTCGATCGCAATCAACTGGTCGGTCAATCTTTGAGACTTTCCATGTCAATCCCGAAAGTAATTAAAAATGAATAGACAAATATATTTTGCCTGATTTATGTTTAGTTTAGCAAGCGAGTCTCTCTTTCTCTTTATCAGCGGTTGTATATTTTCCTGCATGAATCTTTTCATGGCTGTGTAAATAACGATTTCCTGCGTGAGTTTTTAACACAATCGTTGTCATTAATCACATTCTGTGTGATGCGCAACTGCAAAATGACTCGCACATGCATTTTAATGTTGAGGTCACGTAAAAGACAACAGTCTCTTCACATATAATAGTGATTTGTGAATGATCCGCAGGTCTGTCAGTGATGGTAAACAGCACTGTTTTCACTATCTGATGTGGCAGATGAATTCCCTGCTGAAATCCCATTTATGTTATCATTTAGCCTAATATGATATTCCATGCCTTGTCAGACCTTCTTTGACTATTAGGTGAAACACATAATTATTACAAAGACATTATTAGAACATTATTATAAAATAAATAGAAAACTAATTTCAAATGAACGATTGGTGTTGTTATTTAATTTTTTACAGCATTTTGGAGTAAACTCCAAATCAATGAATAATAAATAACAAATCCTTAAATAGTAAATACATAAATAATTGTCTTGTTAAACTAAGACAGCTTAGTTGTATCTGAGAAGTGGAACAACGTATTTCAGGTAATTCAAATAGGCCTACAATCATTGGCTAAATAAAAGGTCTCAAGCTGAAGGTTTAATCTGGGCTGTTTTTATTTTCAACTCAGGTCCGGGATCTTGGTCTCAAAAAGGTTGGTAAATAGGGATGTAACAATATTGTAGATGTCGTGTTATCGCAATAGCAAATTGTCTCAATATTATTGTGGTCACATGTCATACCATTACTCATATCAGTTACAAATGTTAAACAGTGTTCGGGGATGTCACTTCTGCTAGTAATTTGTTACAAAACCTTTTAACTCATTCTAAAAACTTGCATTATCTCCTAAAAATAAAATATTGTTCAACATTCTACAGCTGAGTTGCTGACGGCAGGTCTATATCAGATGCAACACTTCATGCAACATTTAAAAAAGGAACAAAAATTCTTAATAACATGGCAAAAATAACCTTTTCTAATATATTGTGATGTCACGTCTGGTGGACACAGTGTATGTTCACTGTATGTGAGTGGAAACTGGCTACTTTAAAACTGTTTAGCAGGTTAAGGCAGTGGTTCTCAAACTTTTTCGTTTTAAGGCCCCCTTTGTGTAGAGTCCATCCTTTGCGGCCCCCAAAATCAAGAATTTTAATTAAACAAAATAAGTATTTAGTTTAACAATGCTGAAACATCATTTCTTTGGGATGTTGATCTTATTTTTCTGATGTTTGATTGCACAAAATACATTTCATAAAATGCCACAAAATCTGTGGCCCCCTGGATCCATCTTGAGGGCCCCCAATTTACCGAAGGGTTAAGGTGCATAAATGTTGTTAATGAGCTGTCATTCTTAAAGGAATTCGTTCCAAAGAACGAAAATACTGTCATGAATTATTCACCCTCAAGTTGTTCCACAACCTTAAAGACCTTAGACCATCTTCGGAACACAAATTAAGATAATTATGGTACAGTCAGATGCTTTTTCCCCCCAATAGACAGGAACGCAGCTTACACTCAAAGCACAGAAAGTTAGTTAAGACAATATACAAAATTTCCTCATGGACGTAAGTTGAAGAGTGACGCAGAAGAGAGGAAATTGTTGATAATGTTGTTCTCCTTGTTTTACCGTGCTTGTTTTATTCTCAACGCTTCATAAAATAAAAACTATGAAAACTATCTTATATGGTTATCTGAAGATGAATGAAGGTCTTACGGTTGTAGAACGACTTCAGGGCGAGTAATGCATGACAGAATTATCATTTTTTGGTAAACTAATGCTTTGCAATTAAGTTATTCATGAAAACATCAGTGTTAATCCTTACTATAATAAAGTGGTTTTCAAAATGAAATCGTGTGTAATGGATAACTGACTCAGAAATTTGTATTTTTGGTATGGCTGGTGCATATTTTAAGTTTTTGTATTTTATCGGGGATCATTGCGAATTCTGATTAGCAATTGGACAGGTTTTGTTATGCAGACCTGGCAACATTTTATTGATTTAATCAATAAAGCATAGACTCACTAGCTATCTTTAAAAATTCCCTCAGGTACCACTCCAACAATAAATGTATGCATATCAGCTACTATATATGCACTGCTGTTCCCTAATTCCCATTAAGTAATGATTCTCTGGTGTTATTTCAACGTTTTCAAATTTCAATGAAATAAGTCAATATAAATAATCAATAGTATTACTCCAGTTTTCCCGGCAGTCATCACAGTGTCAACAGAGTTCGAGTGCGGCTGCAGCTCATGTCAAAATTAAACGGCCACATCTTGTACTTCCTCTTTGAGAAACGGCAATGCTACCATTTTCTCTTTAAAGCATTGGGCTCGAACTCATTCACACTTTAGCACTGCTGCAGCGTTTTGTATGTTGAGTGACGCTGCGTGTTTGCATTATAAGAGTGGAGAAACATAACATGCACACTGGACAATAATGCCTGCTCATAAGTGTCAGCCAGACACAAGGCGGGTACTCGCATGTAATGCATACACACATTGCAAGTATGGTTGGTGTTAATGTTTACTGCATTGCTCCTTATCAACCATGTGTGAATGTATACGCTACATTTAATTCCATTCCCTCACATAAACATTACCCTTCATATGGCTGGATTGTCAGAACAGCCGTCTGTACTTGTGAAAAATGCAATCGCATGGGGAAATGGTGCATTAAGCATACAAATAACGGCAGAATAACCAATGTCGTTTTTTTTCACCATCAAGTTGATTTTACAGATTAAAGCTGGCATTTCTGTGACCAACTAGCAGCTTATAATTTTAACGTGTCTTCACTGCAGTGAAACGAGAGTGACATAAAGCACAAGCTAAAGAAAGCAATATACAGTAACAGAAGTTGTATTCACCGTGACAGCTGATAAAATTGAGGGATTTGTTTTGAAACAGCAGGGTTTTTATAATGTGGAGGTTAGATGATTTTGTGCCCTATTTGAGTAATTTTGCTTAACTTGTGTCTTTCTCTGTCACCCTCTGGCTCACGGTGTGTTTTTGTGTGCGTGTGTTTACAAGGTATGGATGTCATGCTTCTCATTAATGTAGCCTGCTTGTCGGTTACTTGATGTGCAGATTAACATCTTCACTTGCAATTGTGTTTTAGCTGGTTGGAATTCAACAGCAACATTTATTGTGTGCGTGAAGGAGAGTGTCTTAAAACAAATTTGACTTCTGGCCTCTCATAACCTGGATCACAAACACACACACACACACCATCGTCTTAAATCTGCCACATTAATTTTATCGTTCTAGCAAGATTGCATGCCGCCTATCACACGGGAAGTGGAGAGAACAGCAGATTCCTTCTTCAATGAAAGCTTTTTGTAAAATTCTCATGACACTAACTCCAAGTGACTGACTGTTCCAATGGAAATCCAAGTTATTTTCTGCTGCTGTGCCTGCCAAGAAAATAGATCATAATATCTGATGGTGGAAAAAATTAGGAAACTGATTTGGATTTCAAATATATATTGTTGGAGTTCTCAGCTGTGTAATGTGATGGTAAAAGTGCGTCCTAAAATGAAAATATTTTTTTTAATCATATTAACACACCAAAAAGGGCAGAAGAAATATCACATATTGTACTGTACGTACGGTAAATCATACTATCTTTCTGATTGAAATCGTGATCCCACTCTCTACAAAAGAGCATTTTGCGCTCAAAAGTATACCCAGACAACGATTATATATGTTGGTGGATGACATGTGTATCTCTAGTTATGCTACAGCCAGTAGCCTGATAGAAAATAAATACTGAAATATTTATGAGTCATGGAATCTTAGAAAACTCTGTTGACTACAAATAAGCGGTCATGGCAAGAAAAAAACAGAGGACATGTCAGGAGGGGTAAGCAAAAACAGAAAAATAAACAAATAAGGAGGCTGATTAGTTGACGATGAACTGGATTTCAAGGTGCCGAATAGAAACAGCGCTCATTAGAGAGAAACATTGGGCTAAGAGGCATAAAAGCTTGCAATGTACATATCAATCTGAAGAAAAATATAATCAAGCCTCACTTTATAACTGTGTAGCTTGCGCTGAGGCTTCTTTGTGATGAATCAAACGATGGCAGTGTGCCGCCTTAAATAGAAGAGCTATTTGCATTCCACAGGGCACTTGGCCAGTGCATTGAACTGGCGTGAGCCTAAAGGACTTCACAAGGGTCCAGAAGGGGGAGGAGTCCCACATGGTAATGTTGAGTGAAGCTGTGATGGGGAACTGTATTTACAAGGTTTCTTTACTGTATTTTACCAACGTCTAATGTTTAAATTCTGTACATCACATCATGTGGAATACAGTTCTCATCTGATATGCTTGATGTAAAGAAGGTGTTTCTTCCACTTATCGTTCTGTAAACAAAACGTGGAGAGAATGTTTAAAAGTGCTTTTGCACGTGACCTTTCGTAACGTTATAATCGGTTTTAGACTAATGGCCAGCTGACGAAACAGCTTTTAGGTTTATAACGCCCTTAGCTGTTATAAAATGCACAAATGCACTGTAACCCATTGCTTCTATGGGCTTGTTGCTTTAATTTACCACATCTTTAAATAGCACACAGTGGACTTCATGTAAAGAAACTGAAAACCCACCGTCATTTTCAAATTCCTCATTGGTTCACTGTCACAACAACTGAATCAATACAGTTGCCAAATATTCACCGTCAAGTATTAAAATCATCATCCCATTCCTCTATAAGCAGTGGACAGAATGCTGATCTACTTTATAAGTGCTGTCGGTGTGTAAGTTCACATTCTGCTATAGGCATTATACGGTATCAAGATATAAAATATCAGCGGTGTTAAAACCACAAAAATTTCCTGTTATACCGTTCCTGCGGTAGTCGCAGTTTTTACTCGTCCTCAAAGACGGAAAATGCAGGAATCCCTCAGGTTGTGTTCAGCAAACTTGCCCCTTCCCCTCCGATTGGTGAAGGCAGTCACTGAGTGAGAGTCACCTGTGTGCAGGATTTCCCCATCGAAAAAGACAAAGTAAAAAAAAACACTGGCAACGTTTGGTAACAAATAGCAGCCGAACACCATGACTTCAGAGAGAGCGTCTATGCACGAAGACAGCCCAGAGAAACAGATATACTTCCGTTACGATTCCTATTTTAAACATAAACAGAGAGCTTCTTTGCAATAACTAATCACATAGTTAGGTGCTTTGAAAAGCATGAGTATTACTGTTGTGCTGGATATATTTTGAGCCGGGGTTTTTGTCGTAGGCCCCTGAATGAGGACTCAAATTGATGGGCCTACACGGGAATGGTGTGCTATGACTAAGCTATCGGGCATGGGGGTTTCAATAGGGGGGCAAAAAAACATTGTTTAAATGTCTTCCGGTTCCCGACTCCTTCCTCCCGGGTTTCGGCACCAATGTAATAAATCTCAAGTATGGAAGGAAGGAGTCGGGAACCGGAAGACATTTAAACAAACATTTAATAAAGTAATAATAGCCGGCGGCCCCTCACGGACGACCGCCGGCGCAATAACATTAACATAAATATAAATACAAACACAAGTTCGGGCCCGGTCCTCTCTCTTCGACGGTCCTGTCGCCATTGTTTCTTTATACGCTCCCAATCTCCTACGTGGTGCGAGGCCGGTGCGCGCACCACTGGCGCTAATTAACAATCACTTACCGGCCTCGAACCACGGTCTCGCCCCGCCTACTCTACTACATTGTTATACATAAAATATTAACTATTTCTACAGATGATAGAATTTCATCAAACGGATTCTAGTGCTGATGGATGTGCCTCTTTTCATAGGCTACCTGAGGACAATGGCCGCTCTGACTGTGGCGCTTATCCCTGCCTGGTCTTTGGTCAATATTAATCAGCGTCATTTCAACAAATAAGAATATCATACATTTAAGCTTGAAAAATGATCTGCGTGCACATGGGACTTTTTAACGTGGTGATGTGAATGGACTTGCTGCGCCTAACATAATTTAGTTGCTAAAGTTGTTAATGTGTACTTCAGGATGAAGTAATAACAAAGTCATGATCGAGGTGGAGGAAATTCCTAAGGCGGATGGCTTTTTATTTGCCTGGTTTAAGTTTTAACTAAACTGATTACATACGCTAATTCTAATAATAAAAAAATATTTCTAGAAATCCTCTTGTGACCCCACCTCACCCTCCCCACTTTGAGAACCCTTGTTTTAGAGGATAAATCTACAGGATGGGCTGGTAAGTGCTGGTAAAATGATCCGTGAAGTTAAACTGATCATCGATTACCACTCCCAGGTTTCTGGCCGTTCTGGAAGTTGTGATGGTCGATGAGCCTAGTTGAATGGAGAGGTTGTGATGAATCTTTAAGTTGGCCGGAATTACAAAATGTTATTTTTTTTGCAAGGTTCAGCTGCAGGTGGTGGTCTTTCATCCAGAGCGAAATGTCACTCAGGCATGCTGAGATGTGTGCAGAAACAGTCTGAACGTCAGGCTGAAAAGAGTTGTGTATCATCAGCATAGCAGAGATAGGAAAAGCCATGTTTCCGAAAGACAGAACCTAGGAATCTCATGGGATCATATGCAGAAAAGAGCAACGGTCCATTGGAGGTGCCAAGCAGCTGATGTGGCACTATCCTCTGGCTTGATCCATAAAATACCCCAAAAACACAAAACTACAAAAGGAATTAATTTTATTTGTTAGATGTAATACATATCTTCAGAATCCATTCCACTGCGAGGAACAGAACCAAATCAAGCCTTTATTTGGCGATCTTCATCTCCAACATATGAGCAGCCACCTTCAGCAGCAACACCGGCGCTGACGCACTCGTTACAAAATTCAAATGGTATATTGTTACTAAAATTGTAATTTTCCTGCATATTTCGATCTGTTACATTTTTTATATTTTGATATTCACTATTGCATAGGTTTAGGGTCAGGGGAAGGTTAAGGGGTCTAAAAATATAAATCGCTTATCAATACAATTTTTAAACAGACTGATACAAATTTCTTGATGAGATACAAGCTTTTTAAATATTTTATGGTTTTTAGCAAAAAATACATAGCAAAGTTTACATTTTATACGTTGTGATACATCCATTTTAATGTTTCAGCATTATTAACAATGTACAAAAATTTACATTTTGTGCTTGTAAACTTACAAGCAACAAATACCTACGTATAAACAATCAGACCAGGCTGAAAATGCATACACTGTCCCTTTCATACCAAAATCCTTATCTTATATAATATTATATTATTCTCAAAGTAGGATTCGTATGATTGGTATTGATATAAATACAGGGCCCTCCACTAATATTGGCACCCTTGTTAAATATGAGCAAAGATGGCTGTAAAAAATAAATCTGCATTGTTCCTCCTTTTGATGTTTTATACAATCAAATCTACAAAATTCCAACATTTCATCAAGGTAAAACAATTTGAAGTGAGGGGAATATGAGAAAATGTCTCTAATACACCCTGGTCACAATTATTGGCACCCTTGTATTCAATACTTTCTGAAACCTCCATTTGCATGAAAAACCGCAGAGTCTTTTCTTTTATGTCTGACGAGGTTTGAGGATATATGGCAAGTCATCCTAGTCCATTGCTTCATACAGAATCTCTTTAGATTGTTGGTGCTCTCTTATTTTCAGGTCATCCCACTCATTTTCTATAGTTTTCAGATCAGGGAACTGGGATGGCTATGGCAGGATCTTGATTTGGCATTCACACTTTTTTTGTTGATTTAGATGTTTATTTTTAACCAGTGTGCCGAAGGAAGATCTAACCACAACCCATAATAATATTTCTTGCAGAGCAAGTCAAGTTGTGAATTTTTTATTTGTTGGTATTTGATATAAAACATGATGCCATGTATCTGAACAAGATGTCCAGGACCTCTGATATAAAAGTAGGTTCACAACAATAAAAAGTTGGTGACATATTTAACTGTGGACATTTATTATCCCCATGTGCATCAAAACTATGTTGTTTTATTGCTGCCAATAAAACTCTTTTTCATTTCATATTGTTACGCTCCTCCCCCAGTTGAGAGGAGTAACTTTTAAAGAAAACTATTTATAACAACATAATTCTTCCCTTAACCCCCTTACTGACCAAACACATCAGAAAAAAATGTAAACAAAAAGGTTGGTACTCTCTCACTACAACTTCAAAGAAAGGGTCTGTATAAAATGAAGTACAATTACCTTTTACATATCAACATAGCTACTAACTTCGTTACAGTCACATCAGCATCTAAGCTTGGAGTTACAGACAATACACATTCCAGAGGATCTGAATTATTAACCAAAAAAGAGTTTGAAAGATCCACCACTTCCTCAAACCTTTTGGATTGGGTATGTGTAACTGCACAGACAGAAAATGCAGAGGCAAATTTCTCAGACAGGTTTAAAGCCAAGTCAGGAGATAGAGAGACTGCTCCTTCAAACAAGAAAGGTTGACAACCATCTCCCGCTACAGCCCTCACGTTACTAGGTGTTTGCCCAAGAGCAACAATTTTAGGCTTTGAAGCTGCACTTTTCTATTTCCAAGCTTTGCAATCCGCTTTGGATCGAGACAATAAAAACAAAGTCATTTTCCATTACAAAAACTGGGTGTACAAGTGTTTCTAGGCATGGCTAACAGATCATTCTGAGAGGATCATAAAACACATGGTACTTGAGATCTGGGAGATGAGGTTGAGGTGAAAACATAAGTAACTTTCTGCTCGTTCAATTGAATATTGATATTTGTGGGAATGCAGTTTTTTAAATCCTCCACCTAATGTATTATGGCTCCTGTATGAACTATCGCTTATTGCTCCTAAACTCTTTGTAAGTCGCTTTGGATAAAAGCGTCTGCTAAATGTCTAAATGTAAATGTAATGTAAATGTAAAAATAGTCAATGGTATGGTATCCCTAGAATGTCTCTATAAAGTTTCTGCTCAAAATACAAGACATACCTTTCATTACAATATGTTGAACATGGCCACTTGTTTTTAATCCGTTTTTGTGTGTGTCTCTTTAAATGCAAATGAACTTCTGCTCCCCTCCCTGTATGCAAAATATGAGTTAGAGCGCTTACACATGTGTTTTGGATGACATCAAGACAAGCAACATGCCGGAAAGCACAATAACGACTGTTAAGCCTTGCCCAACCAAAACCATACAGTAACTTCAATAAAAATCACCTTGATGCCTTGTTCACAAATACAAATTACATGGAAAAGACAAAAACATAGACAGAACAACATATGCTGACCATTTGCTGTATGAAATGTTGGCCGTTGCTGATAAATTATGTGCATGCATATTACTAACAGACATAAACATGGCATATGGATATAGGCATAAACATGCATTCAGAGAACTTGTATATGACAGAAAGTTATGTAAAGATCAGCAACCAGTTGTTACTACGTTGTTAGTAGCAATTTCTGTGTAACCTCATTGTCTTACAAATGTGAACTCGGTTTCTATCCGCTCTAAGTATTGTGGCAAGTAGGACATATGAGAAAACACTGAACTCACTCAAAGACACTGCTTTAACATTCTTTCGTTAAAATGAATAAGCTATACTTGAACAGACGCTTACTGAACGATATTCTTCTTTAAAAGAGAACGGGTTTTGGTTGTTACCATTTCTACGCAAAAATGGCGGCCTCAGAGTCGTTTTTTTTCAACGTTCATGAAAACTCGGCATTTTCTCTGTTTTTAATTGTTTTTAATTTTAATTGTTAATATATTAAGCCTGCATCTCTCTATACCCAAGGTTCCTTTTAAAAGAAACAGTTCAACCAAAAATCTTGTATTATTTATTTACCTAATCATTTATCTAAGTATTTATCTAAGATGCACATCTACTATCAAAACTTATTGGGCGTTACAGGAACAGAAGTGTATGTTTCAGTTGCATTGTGGTGAAAACTGAATTGCCATTTCGGATCATTTGAGAGCAAATGGCTCACATATCTTGTTCAGAATTGAAGCAGAGCTTTGCTGAGTAGATGTTTTGGGCCTGGGCCAGCTCTTTGTCCCTTTAGTGCAGAATGGACGTACAGAGTGTTCCACGGAGAGGAAATGTTATAGAGTCTAAGAGCAAAGAGGGTATCACTAAAGGGAGTTAAATGAGATCTCTTAAAACATATTTGACTATGCCAAAGTGTGTCTTCCTCTGCAATATAAGAATGCTGACTTGAACATCCCCTCTCTCTCTCTCTCACACACACACACACACACATGAATACATAATAACATGTTACCGGAACTCAATTGGTGTTGCTAGCTTTACCAAATTAAATTAATAAGCATGCCTTTTGAATCATTTATATATTTTTGGTTTTTATTCTGATTTGGATCAGCAAATTCAGAACTATCCAGAATATTCTGCAAAATCACTGCTCTTGTTGGTCTGTTCAATGAGAGCAGGTGCAAAACATAAAGAGGGAACGACACAGGCATACCATCCATTGGGTTTAACAAAGACTTTTTTGTCCACTACTGCATCAACAGGCTAACTTGACCATTTGGTCATTCATGGGCACTAATGCAAGTCTCTCTCTCACGTTGCTCATTCAGAGATACATTCACACTCAAACACTTCTCTCTCTATTTCTCATTGCTATTCCTCTATGATGCTCTTGACACCAAAGAATTACCAAGTCAATTTGCAGCGCTTATTAAAATACTCTTCCTCTTTGAAGGCAGAAAGAGAAGGGAAAAAAGAAGCTGGAGCGAGTTTGTTCTTGCCCTCCAAACCCCAGGGCATGTCTTTCCTAATATAATTGTTCAATTCACACAAAAAGCAACAAATAACTATTAACAAGGGTGACAGGACTGAACAGCTT
The DNA here is from genome assembly GCF_015846415.1 of Triplophysa dalaica. NCBI lineage: Eukaryota > Metazoa > Chordata > Actinopteri > Cypriniformes > Nemacheilidae > Triplophysa > Triplophysa dalaica. The sequence goes on from NC_079545.1 coordinate 21,524,418, forward strand.
CCAGCACAAAATTGTAGCACATTCACCTTTGACCTTTGCACACAACTATCTTAACCCAGGAGATAGCACTAATAGAGTAACAGAAGAGTTATTGTCCACTATGTGAAAATTTGGCTTTCAAAACTACATAACTTATGCTTCAAACTACTTAAGGGGTAGTTCACGCAAAATTTGTATTTCTATCATCATTTACTCACACCCAAGTTGTCCCAAAACTGTATAAATGTCTTTGTTCTGTTAAACACAAAGAAAGATATTCTGAAGAGAGTTCTGGGACATCATTGACTACCATATTAGACAAAACTATTTAAATAAGATATTTTTTGAAGAAGGAGAATTTAGGAAAGCAAACAGTTCTGGGGAACCTTTGACTACCGTTGTAATTTTGTCTACTATGGTAGTCAATGATGTGTCAGAACTGTCAGTTGCAAACCTTTTTCCAAATATCTTGCTCTGTGTTCATCAGAACAAAGAAGTTTAGTTTACTGTTATCTAAAGCCTGAGCCAGAGAAAATATAATATTTACCTTTCAATTAGAATTCTGAGCACTGATATACCATTTTTTAGGGTACACAGTTGAATGTGATTATTAAGTCAGTGACTCCAGGATTACAGGAGTTTGGACAGTCATTTAACATTTAACATATGCTTATATCCAAAGCATCTTACATTGCACTTCAGGACTAACCCTCTGGAGCAACCGGAGTCTATGTGAAATGCTCATGAGTCAACCCTTGTCAGGCTCAAGCAATCCTGTGATTAGACTTGAGATATAGACAAAAGGAAAACTTTGCAAATCCGTCTAAAATGCACAAATATCATCACTGGTGATTTAAATGTCCTCTAAATACAAGGTAACACAGGTTTGAAGCCTCAGAACAAACTAGAGGTCGAACGATATTAGATTTTGCCGATAACGATAACTAAGGTGGTCAGTAACTACCGATAACGATTAATTACCAATAGTTTTTTTAATGGTTTATTTCAAATAAAAAAACACAAAGTAAATTAGCAATGAAGTGTATTACATCAATAAACACGTTGCTTGAACCTAAACTGTATTACACTTTTAAATTTACATTTATGCATTTGGCAGACTCTTTTATCCAAAGAAACTTATATTGCATTATCCTATACATTTATACATTGGACTGTATGTGCAACCCACTGGGATCGAACCCACAACAATGCTCAATACCACTGAGCTACAGGAAATAAAACACATACATATTAACTACAATAATAAATATTAAACGCCAGTGTATGATTCAAACAAAATGATACGTTTCTAAAAAAAATATAATTTAAAACCTTCTTGGCTACAAACTAGCAGAATGACAGATAAATAATTATATTTACAACATATTCTGTCGAGTTCACATGCGTGTTTGTTAACATTAAATTGAATGTCATTAACATAAGCCGTTCGTGCTGTCTTATCATCTGTTTTCTATTTCGGAGTCAGATCTCGTGCGCACACACGGACGCACAAACACAACACTCACAAATGCCTATCCATAGTTACAAAAAAAAATCGTGCGTGTATTTTTGTCACTATGTTATAACTTCTTATGCTAACGTTAATAGGTTACTAATGTTATCGCACTCTCAGCCCTGTCGGCAAAAATACTGCTTTAAATGCAGCATGTAGTCAATAAATGAACTACTTTAACATCATGTTTACTCCAACTGGCTCTACCTTGTCATTGTGAAACTTTTAAACCCCTATCTGATTTATTCCACTCCCTGCAGACTAGTTCTCGCGTCTCCAATCCATAAACTGTATAACTCCAAACCAAACAGGTTGTCAGTTTTATTTGCTCCTCTAGTGGTCGCTGCTTAACACTATACACGGAACTCCTCACCTGCGTATCACAAAACTATCGGTGGGGATTATTGCCGATAGTTCAAATTATCGTTATCGGTACCGATTAACGGGCAAAAACGATGATTCGGTCGACCTCTAGAACAAACACTGTGCTAGGTCTTGACTTTCTGGAACTATGGCTAAATAGAGATAAAGCTTCATGGAAGGGTTGCTAGATTGAAAAGCCTTTTTGTGAAATCGTCAAAGTTGATATTAAGTTTATAAATTACATTATTTTTCTTCTAACATCTGTTTTGACTGCAATGATGTGAACAGCTGAGGCTGCATGTACATAAACACTGGAATGTAATGGCCAATATGTTAAACCTGAAGTCTTCAGCTGGCATGATTGTCATACCCAACTGGACTGTCAAACAAACTACTAGAGAAGAGATATTCAGATATAGCGACAATATAAAATTCCTGTCTGAGTGGTTCATGTAGATTTGGACATTATTGATCTCATCTATTGTATATTTTCCTGGTTTAATTAAATACTCCTATTTTCAATTATCTTCCTGTTATAAAGTGGGAATGATCATTACAGAGCACTTTATTTCAAATCAATCTTACGGTAGTTTATCAAAAACAAATGAACCGTATCTATAAAACAACAAAGACACTGAAGCTTCTTTGATTAATAGTGGAAAAACAATAGATTTTCCTATTCACTAATATTTTACCCTTTGATTTTAAACTCTGAAAAGAGGATTTCATTCCAAACTGTTTGATAGACTCAAGGAATCGTGTGTTAGGGGTACAGAACCTCTACAGTGTCAAAAACATATTTGACTGGAACCAATTATACAGTCATCTAAGGTTTCATCGTGGGGAATTGGCAATTGAACAACCATCTATGTTCTCAATGACAATTCTCTCATTCACATAGTCTTCTTTGGTGGCGAGTAAGTGATCAAGTGTATTATGGTCTCCATTTTCTTCCTAGGGTTAGGCTTGTAATTAACCTATGAATATCACTTCTCTTCATGCTGTGCGGCTCAAGAGGGTTATGACTAGCTTAGGGACGGCAATTTAATTGGAATCGTGTAGTAGATGTAAATCTATTCATGCCCATAGTATAGATACAGTATGCTCAGTTCTGCTTTTATCAGCTCATTCTTTTCTACTTCATGTATCATCATTAATTTCAGCTTCCTTTCATTCCTCATTGGTTTCTATTTTGGTTTTCCCAGCTGGATGCTGCTTCTTCTAATGTGCCAAGGGTAAAACGATAACACTTTTTACTTGTGTATTTAGACACCGTAACCAACTGTGCTGGTTTTGGTATTCAGCATTAACAACTGGCTTTCAATTGTTGTAATTTAATGCATTTCTCTTTTGTAAATATGCAAAAATTCTGATGGACTTTGGAAGAAATAATGCATTCATGGGAAAAAATGTTCATTTATGGATATAGAACAGGATATTTTAGGTTGTGTCCTCTAATAGTTAGTCTTTGGGGTGACATCGCAGGGGATTAAGGAACCAATATAAATGTCAGAGTGGACTAACTATTAAAAGCCAAGAATCTGAGTGTTATGGGTATTATGTGCGCAAATGCAGTAACACAGTTGGGTTTGATAACATGCAAACAATATTTTTTATGTGCTGCAACAATGCTGGTCTAGTAGCAATAGAAACTACTGTAAGGTATAACTGCAGTAAGTTATTAAAACTGAATATTAAAAAAGGTATACATTAATTTTATAGCAAGGATTTCTATTTAACGGCATTTTAGTAAATCTACTAAACAGTGTACTAGCCTATATTGTGAAGGTATACTCTACCAAAATATGAAAATTCTGTAATGAACTACTCATCCTGAAATTGTTACAAATCTGTATACATTTCTTTGTTTGATTGAACACATAGAAAGATATTTGTAGAAAAATATATACTTTCTTGTTCTGTTAATTTTGAAAAACAGACAGTTTTGGGGCACCATTGAATACCTTTTTTTACTAGAAATGTCAGTTGCTAACATTCTTCTAAATATCTTTCATTGTGTTCAACAGAACAAAGAAATGTATATAAGTTTGGAACATTTTTGGGTGAACTATCCCATTAAGTAACTTGTCCTAATTTATGATTTAAAACTCTTGTTGAGGCATCTAAATATTCCAGTCTGTCCTCAATGTAAAAACGAGTCAAAAGGATGTTTATGACCGTAGCTTATTACGATAACAGTTCATGTTTTAAATGTGTCATGAATTAAGACATCAAATTTAAACTGAGCATTTGCTATATAAAGGGGAATCGTATTCAAGCGAACATTCTGTAAGTGTCAGTACTGAAAACGCCCTTGTTACTGTAACTGTTAGCGTTTCTCCGTATCCAACCGGCTCTTGACGGCAAACTGAGATAACAGACGCGATTGCTTATTTCAAAGACAAAGAAATTACCCCAATTAACACTGTTTGCAGTGCAGTGTTTAAAAAGCTTATAAACACATTGGATAAGAGATATGTCATTCCCTCCCGCAACCACTTCTCTCTAGTTGCATAACCTGCAATTAATACAAAATGCCAGGAAGACGTTGAAATAGATTGGGAAAAAGTTGAGAATTACTCAACAAGTAATTTATGGTCGAGTAGAACCATTGAACCATATTTGTTCCTATACTGTATCAGAAATAAATTTCAGGAACACAGTTTTGTTTTTGGATGTTTATTTAAAGAGTATGGCATGGGGTTGTTAAAGAGTAAGTTACATTAAAATCATGAAAATTACATTTCATGCAGTGTTATATTGTCGTGTTTGAAAGTAAGCAGTCTGCCAAGTTGTAAGTCCGAGGAAACTGAATAACAAAGTTATTGGCTTGTAAAAAAGGGAGTCGACACTGAAACATGCAAACAAGACTTGACCTAGTCAGAGTCTCTAACCCCCAAACATTGTCGCTCGTTTGTGATGCTTGTCCATCATGTCTAGAACCTGTGTTCTACGTTGTGAGAAACTAAGTCTGTCTTATTTAAACAACCAAAGGAAGAACTTCCGAGGAAACAATGGTTAGAATCCTTTTTTTCAAACAACACCATAGCAGTATAATCCCAGCGTTTTACTGTGCGCATCATTTCAACTAAGATTGATTCAATAATCTTGGCACGTTCACTGAAGGATATGTTAAACAACTATCCTTCAAAGAGGGGGCATTATCAACTTTATTTGGACCTGTTAGCTCCACCGAATCACAACCTGTAAGTGTGACTCTTTAATTTTGTCTAAACTTCAAAAAATATTTCTGTACCTTATGCCTGTGTTTAGCTAATGCATAAGCAACAGATTTTTGAAATAAAACAATACTTGAAAAACTGCGTTAATGCACGATTAAATAAATGTTGCTGTTAATTCATTAATGTGTAACAGGATAATAACACGTCATCTTTCCCAGCCCTATATTTAATTAATGTGTTCCGTTACTTGACCACAACACATGCTATTATTGCAAAATAATACCCCGGGTAAAATGCATCAACATCAATACCATTAAAAAAAATTTAAACGCTTTATCTTTTGTACCTTTCAAAATAATTGTTAACTCATCAAAACTCTGGAGTGGGGCAACTGTAACTGGGAATTATGTTAACTGAGTGGGTCCAACGTGCTGCTCCGGGTGACGGTTTGATGCATCCTTTACTGCTTCAGAAAAAAAAACATATGTTGGCACAATTATATTTTTGTCTACAAAAGGAATTTCAGACATTTAAGCATACACCTTGAAATCAAAAGATTTTTAAGATTATTAGAAACATTTTACTCAAGCGTTTCCACAATGACTGTATCAAGGTTCTATACATGTGTCTTGTAAAACTTTAAAGTCAAATATTAGTCAATCTCTCTCTCTCTACTTCATCATGAAATCTGCCTTCACATCTGATCTGGCTGTGTATCACTCACACTTTCTAGATTTAATTAGCGGTGGATTGGAAAGACTGCCCTTGGGAAACAAGTTTTCCTTCGTCTTAATTAGTCTGTTAACTTCATCAGAGAGGCAGCAAATTGTATATACCCACAAGAGAAAGCAAGAGCGTCAGAGAATAATGCAGACTGGTTATATTATCATCCAATGAAGCTTACTAGTTTTTGCACGTTTAGTTTACCATCCATTGTAATGAAAGTAATTATTATCTGCCTGATGATCATAAAGTTCGCTTGGCTTTTAGCTCTTGTTTACATATCTATGCATATATCTGTGCATAAATACAGTTCCAGCAACACAGAAGCACAGTTCAAGAACTATTATGTAAAAAATTAATAAACCAGCTATTCTCGAAATAATACAGAATATGGTAGAAACATGGGATCATGGAAGTGCTCTTTTAGGCATGCACTATTCTACAGGAGCCTCTAACATGACCATAAAAATCATGAAGAAAAAATTTCGTCACTGGGGAAAAGGCTGAGTGTACTCGAATGCATCAATAACGCTGTAGTAGAGTAGGCGGGGCGAGACCGTGGTTCGAGTCCGGTGAGTAATTGTGAATTAGCGCCAGCTGTGCGCACACCGGGCTCGAATCACGTAGGAGATGGGAGCATAAAAGGAACGAGCGACCGGACCGTCGAAGAGAGAGGACCGGGCCCGAACTTATGTTGTGTTTGTATTTATATTTATGTTCATGTTTTGTTCGCCGGCGGTCGTCCGTGAGGGGCCGCCGGCTGTTATATTAATTTATTAAATGTTTAAATGTTTGCCGGTTCCCGCCTCCTTCCTTCCATTTTATTGAATTGTGTTACAAACGCATAGAGACATGTCGCTGTAATACAGTTCAAAGTAGGGAAGGAAGGAGGTGGGAACCGGTGAATGTTACACAAACTTTTAATCAAAATGAACAAACAATAACACAGACGTTAAAGGGCGGCAGCCACATCATGGTTGACAGCCAGTTCCAAGAACATAAACACAAACTTAACACATGTCAGGGTCCGGTCCTCTCTCGTCAGCAGTCCTCCTCTCATGTTCCCGATCTCCTCCGTGAGATATCTGGGACCGTTGTGCACACAGCTGATTCCAACTATCACTTAAGCCACCGGCCCAGCCTCGTTACCTCATGGCTCTCGTCCTATCCTTCCTCGTTACAGTCGATACCTTGAAAATTGCAATGACATTATTTTGAGATTTGTGTTGATAACCCTAAACCCAAAACAGAAAAGACACCCTGTACTAATAAAAGGAGGTATGAATTCAAATCGCAATTTCAACCCAAGCTTTGGTTATATAAGAGGGAATGGTATTTACACAAACATCATGTAAGTGTCAGAACTGAAAACGCCCTTGTTTGTGAGATTACATCTGTTATTGACACCAGGCCCACCAAACGCCTTGTTCTGGAATGCACTTATCTATGACCACATTGATAGGTTGAACACCGCCTCCACAGACAGAATATCAATGACTACTTGTCTAGCCCCGCCCACTGGTTCGCGCATGACAAATCTGAAGGAACACAAGTGGCGCGGAACCAGATAGATCGAGCAAGCAATAAACAAACATGCCGTTAAAGATGGCTAAATATTGTGCCACCCCTGGTTGTGGAAGAACCAGTCGCTGCATTACCTTCCTTCTGATTCCGGTAAAAGAAATGCGTGTTCAAAGTTTATTTTTAAAGACGTTCCAGCTCATGTGGGAAAATGTTTGTTTCATTTCTCGGAGGATTCTGTTGTGAACAAGGCACAGGTCGACACTGGATTTGCGGAAAGACTTAAAAATTTAAAAGCAGTGCTATGCCACCAATATTGGATCCGGTAGGAATGGTGCAGCAATCTTATGTGAGTAAAAAATGTTGTGCTATGGACCATTGTCGCTTTGTTAGAGATCACTTGATTTGCCCTGAGCACTATTCGCACGAGATTAGTATTACATGGGGACTAGGGATGGGCCAGTATGAGATTCTGTGAGACGGTGTGATAACCTTGAGCAAAACTACCACGGTTACACGGTGTCACAGTATTACTATTGCATATCTACAATGTGTCCTTTTTTAATAAAACTTTTTTTTCCACTGAACACCTGAAAATCATTCAGATAAATATTCGAGTTCTTCTTAATTAATTAAAAAAAAATACAGTCACTCAAGTGAGCCTCAACCTGCATCTCAACAATTAAAAAAATTCTGTAAAAAAGCAGTAATCGAACCTGCAGCTGAACAATGTTTTTGGAGACATGTTTTCTTTCTACACATTTATTTTTCAGTCCAAGTTATACTGCAGGAATGTAAGCATTATCACCTATTTCAAACGAGTTCATGTTGGGCTGGTTGATTATCCATGTTATTTGCCTCGGTAGAAAGCCAAATAGTATTTAATCTGACTTGATTTGAGCATCTGTTTAACATCATAATCCTATGGAATAAATGTCCTGAACGCTTTTTTAAACGTCAGCGTCGGCATCTTTCTCCATCTCTGTCTGTTCAACTTTTCTGGAAAAAAACACCCTTTTTCACAGCTAACCAATGACAGAGACTTGTCGTTTCAATAACAACATGCAACATGACGTGATTGGTTGAGATTTTTTTAACGTCGGTAAACCTTGAAACCAGAAATCGGCCCATGCCTACTGGGGACCTCTAGTCATTTGTATCAATTGCAGAGGTTGTCTTTGATCTTAAGCCAGTGCGAATCAGGATCTCTGTGATTTGGTGGGCTCATATTGTCATTTTTCAAGGTTTTATCCACCGTTTGCGGATAATGGAGTCTGTTTTGGAGTGTTTGGATATTATTTCAGGTGCTGGGTGAAATCCATAAATTACCAGGAGTCACCTGTTTGTTTTTTATCATGGAAAGTCTTGTAACATTTGAGACCCGCTATTGCGGTGATCTTTTGTCCGGTTCGCCATCACGGGTCTCAAATGCTGACAGGTATGGTCATATAGAATCATATGTGCGAATCTGTCACATGAAATAATAATGTGGGTAGGTCATTTATAAATCACCGAAGGTCTCACATAATACTAATACCATGCGAAAACTGTGAATCGTGCAAATGTGTAACCTTACGTTATGTCTCTAACCAAATTCAAAGAAGTCTCCAACAACGCAAAAATCATGCAAATGTTGTAAGTAGACCTCAAACAACAGTTTGAAACAATAAACAAGACCAGTTCACAGTGTACACAATTCTTTTTTTTTGCACAAAATGTTTTGAATTTGGAATAAAAAAGCTCTTTCCATAACCACAAGGTTATGATTTGACAACCTTAATAGTCAAAACAAAGCATAAATGGCATAAAATAGATATCTAAGATGAATATTTCTTTTAAGTCTACTATTGTGACTCGTGGCAGGACAAATAGCATTAAATTATCAGAATTCAAATGATCACAACTAATTTAGATGAAGCAATGCTTTAACAATGATTGAAGTATTTAAAGAGATTATAAACATTTTACAAAATTATAACTTTTCTTTAAAAGAAACCCGTAATTTTACAGAATTTTACTGTTTCTTTATAGATTATTCACAGATTACAGAAAAAACTGGAAAATTATAACAAAAGCAGTAAAAACATGGAACTTTTGCAGTGACAAAAATTTAACTATATATTTCTGTAGATTTTTACACCAGACCATATAGTGTATATAAAATAAACCAAAACACTTTACGTGTTGTTCAAAAGACTACTTTTCTTTGCGTATGAGACAATGGATGATGGATTTGATGAATGACCTGTGCACAGGGCACGGGTGAATTTATAGCTACTCTTTCAGCTGGCATTTACAGACAGTACTGACAAGTGACAAAGAGAAGAAAGATGGGAGCTACGAGAAAGAATGACAGAGAGACTGATCGAAGGTAAGAGTGAGAAAGTGGTGGCATTTCAATGTTTGCCCAAACCCTTACATGCTTGTCAAATCCTTCAAGGAGTGAAGAAGAATTTAGCATTAAAACCGCAATGAGCACAACAGCAATGAGTGATCGCATATGTGTGTGTGCTACCCAAAACTTCTAATATTTGTTCAAGATCTTTCTTACACTGCTCTCTGTAGTTAATTTCTCTGTAGTTAATCTGGGTTTTTTGCCTATGGTGACATGCCTTAGTCCCTTCACTCAGTCTGAGTTTGAGATAATGAAATGCTCAGAAGAGCACCAGCAGCTCTGACCTGAAACAAGTGTGAGTCACTAGCCCCCTCAAGTACGCTTTTGGGATGCAGAACCCTGCGTATACACCATTTCCCTGGTGTGACATTGCTGTATATGTGCAGAGCTGTAAGGCTTCTTGATTCTTCTGCACAGTCTTATCTACAATCCTCAACCCAATTACACTCATTAGAGTCTATTAGAGGCTTCGAGATTTCCTCTGTGTTCTCACATTATCTCTTTTTCTAAATTTACTGAGCTGCCTACTCCCTACATACTTCCATGTCATGGAACCTCATCACTGACATGGAGAGCTATTCAGACAGTATTTTAAAGTTTTACTTAATTAATATTACATATAGAAATTATAGTCTGTTTAATATTTGAACTGTGTTTCTTTCTCCCTTATCTTAAATGTGTGCTTTAAATGTTTTGCTTATAGTCAATATGTTTTATGTACAACTGTTTTGTAACAATAAAAAATGTAAAAAGTGCTATATAAATAAAGTTGACTTGACTTGACAGTAGGTGGAAACTCTATGTGCCACACAAACAATGCTCTGCATGGGAGACTAATGATGCAATTATGACACAATGATCTAATAAACATAAATAAACACAGCGTGGCACATTCTTTATAGTGTTTCAAAAATACTTTATACATTTTACTAAAATCGATTATACAATGCAACTAAGTGAAGTGCGGCGCACCGGATATTAAGTCACTGATATATGACAAATACAATGGAGACAAGGGACGGGCCATTAATTTGAATAGGAATTTCTCTGGATTTGAAAATTTTGGGAAAATTTTGGGATAATGTAAGTACACAACTGGATGAAATATATCACACTGTGCAAGTGATTTTATTCATAACTAAATATTCCATATTGTGGCTTTAATGGAAACGTGCAGTTTCGTTTCAATGAACAAAGCATTTAAAAAACAAGAAATACATATACTGAATTCAAATTAATAAAATAACTAAATGGAAAAACAAAATCTATTAATATACGCTGATAGCGTACTGGTTCGTTTTCCTCTTCATGCGGTGCTTATAACTGATAACACATATATTTTGATAGACCTACTCCTTCAGAAGTTTCAGTTACTGCTGAAGATAGAAACAATACGAGGAATAAATAATTTATTGTCACTGGCTTTTCTGTCACATAAACGTAAATCTTTCTACATTACTTTGTAGATTAAATGTGGGAATATGAAAATGTAAAAGTGTATGTAAAACATTAATGTAATGTGCAATTAATCCGATTATTTTTTTAATCGATTGACAGCACTAAAACAAAGTGGGTGTGTGTACATATATGTTTATATTCATATGTAATGTGAATTTTTATATATTACTAATTTTTCTTAAATACATGTACGTTTGTGAATTTATACTGTATATATATAGTACATATAGAGGGAACAGATGGATTTTGATAATATGCTATGTACACTAAATGTTTGACTGTACAATGTAGACAATAAGAGAGATCTCATGTCGCTTGTTGTTATATTTCTGTTAAATAAATTCTATTGTGTTTCTTGGCAGTAAGAGAGAAAAGTAGAATAAAGTTGATATTTTGTGATTTGTGATCATCGGTTTCAGACATGTAGTATAGGTACCAAGTATAGACAACTGATAAATATTCTGGAATTTGGGTAGGTGATACTCAGGGTGAATATAATTTAATCAATAATAATCCTCATAATAACATTTTGTGATGTAGGAGTGAATTAGTTTAATGAAATGTTACTGGCATAAAATTAGAAGAACAAACTCATCATGAATTCATTAAGGGATCAGAAGAAAATTTTCTAAGAGTGATGGTGACAGTTTTTGGAAACGTGTGTTTGGAACAGAGTTCCAACTTGAATCTATAGTGACTAAAGAATGATGTAAAAACTTCCAGATATTGATGTAATATTTTCCACCGAGAAAGAACGAACAGAAAGTAACAAGTTACGTCTGCATATATGTTGATAACCAGCTAGTCTGCTGTTTTGACTGTGTTTCCAACTTTGATTCAGACATTTCAAACTTTTTCTAAAAATATCAGCTTTAAATCTTTTAATGCTTTACTCGGTTATTCTAGACACATATTGGTTGATTCAGTATCTCCCTCAGTTTTTAAACATAATCATTTCATCACTCCTCTAGTTTATGATGTTCACAACTATGTCCCATGCAGTCAGTGTACTTTAACAAATGCATACATCTGAAACTTAATTTGATCCTTAGAATTACACCACACAATGACATACTACAATGTTTCACACCTGACAAACACATTGATTTAAAAAAACACAATTCTAACTAACATCAATCCGTACATCTGTTTGCAATCTGGAAGCTGGAATAGATAGAGGACATCTCAAACTATTTTTCTATCACATAAGTAGCTAGAATAAACTCAAGCTTCAGAACATACTTAAAACCCCAAAAGTGTTTCTTACTATGTTTCTAACTAATAATATTCTTAAAAGACAATGTGCCGGTGTTCTGTAACACGGTACACCATGGTAGTGAAAATGCACGGTATTGTTATTGTGGGCACATCAAATCACTGTGAAGAAAAATGTGCATTTTATCTTTTCCTTTGACTGGATAAAACAACACTTTATACTGCGTAAGCGTCAATCGCGCAATCGCGCGCTCTGATGTAAACAGCCTCACGTGAGGAAGAACGGGAAAAGGCGGAGTGATGCGACCTAAGGTGAAATATGAGTTGTCACGCCAATCTCATATTTATGTGTTTCTGAATACCACATAAAAACAAATAGCCGAACTAAAGTTCCAAGATTGCATGCTTTATATTAGGGGTGCTCCGATCAGGATTTTTTGGGCCGATCCTCGATCACTGAAAGCTGTATCGTTCGATCACCGATTTCAGGAGCTATTTAAAGCTTTCTTAGTAAGATTATTTATTTAACTATATTTAACAACAAGGTATATCAAGTATTCAAATTAAGAGAAGATAAAGTCTAATTTGACAATTGAATAGTAACATACAGAATTTACACATAGCAGCCTGTGAACCCTTCGTCTTCCACAATGTATAGTAGCAGATGATCAAAGCAAATGTCTTCCATATTTTATCTGATATTTCTTATCCTACTTACAGTCCTTGCAGTAGGGTTGATGCTTTTGAAACATCTCTTTTACCGAAAGCTTTTTTTTCAGATTTTTCAGTCACTGGTAAAAAGAAATCACAGAGAATTTTCAGTAAACGCGACCTCTGCAGCTAAGTGGCGCTTGAGCTGCTGAACTGTCCCGCTCTCTCTTAGCGCTATTAACTTCGAAAACTGCTCATCCTCCTTTACGTGACTAACCTTCAAATTTCTGATGAGATTGGTGGTGTTAAAATGTTTTGGGTGCTTCTGGCCACCTGGAATTTTGAACATTGAACTGAACATTATGACCATGAACATATATTAAGAAAATGACCATCAATGATAAGCTATTAACAATATTTCATGAAAAAATAAGTATATTGACTTTAATTTAATACCTGATAATAAGATGAACTTTCTATTTATTGGTTGATATTTGGAAAAAGTCATTAAACTAGTTTTTGAAACAATAACACTGTTTAATAACAATAACAAAACACTGATATTGGCTTATGTTGTTGACCTGTTTTTGTAAAGCATTTCATCACCGTGATCCTACCGTCTACCATAACAAAAGCTTCATCAATTATCGCCACATAATAACGTTCCACTGGCACAAGCCTAATACATGCTTTAGTTTCTTTTTGTCTATTTAATCGTAACATTCATCTCATACCCAACAGTACTGGAGTAAAATCTCTGGGTAACGCAAGGATGTTTTTTTTAAAAGCATGGATGAATAAATTGCTCAGCAACACACACTCACACCTAATTTAAATCTCAATATTTCTGCTCATAGGAATTAACAAGTATATTATGCCATTTTTGGAGAGAACACAATGAAAACCATTTCCAGCAACAACAAAAAGACTGAATGTTAGAGCTCTGAGGCAATTACAAGAGAGTTAATGAGAGTTTGAACAGAATGAGGAATGAAACGTATGCTGGATTGCTAAATTCTGACAGACAAATAGATAGCTAGAGAAAAAAAAAAGGAGTTCAAAAATGAGCTGAATACTCGTAATACTCTTGATACTCCAGTTTCAGGAAGGCTGAGTTGTGTTTGCATCTAGAGAAAGATATGTGAGAAGACAAATATCATAACTTCTGTGACAAGCAATGTCTCAACGCTGTGCCCTATGTGCCAGATTGTGGATGAGAGACTGTGAGGAAGAATATAAACATAGAAGAGTGAAATTTAAAATGACACAGCTGGTTAAACGGGTAGCGCTTCTTAAATCCACTGAGGATGTTCAAGTGTGCAAGCTAGGATCAAAGTAACATTTCAGGTTCTGGTGAGAAAGACGGGAAACAGGAGGTGACAAGACATGGAAGAGTGGCACATATGTCGGGGTGGGTTGGCGTTGAAGCTCAGCTGTTTTAACATTGAGCGTTATAAACCATAGTACACATCTGTGTTGAGGTTAAGTTACATCTTTGCGTTTTAACTTTTCCTTATTTTACAATGCAATAGTTAAAATATTCCCACTTTTATGTTTATGCAAGTTATTCCTGTTGTAAGACAATAATTAATATAGTTATATTATTTATTGTATATATTAAATCGAACACACAAATACACATTCCAGCATTAAGCCAGCTGTCTGTCTGTTCTCGATCCGAATCTCATCGAGTTAAGACGAACTATAACTCATCAGATAACTACAGCCAAAACACATACATTGTATTTTTCCTGATTTTCCAACTCAGGTGGTCCGTGATCCTTATCCAAGTACCATCCATCATAAAGTAATACTGTGCTATTCAAAAAGCACACAAACGGCCATGTTTTACTTTTTGATATGGGCCTGTGTGAGATCTGTAGGAGATCGAGGCAGTGAAAACAAGTTTTTTTAAGATTAATATTGTTTTTTCGTTTGATATTAATAATTGGTAGGCCCGCGAACAGTCTAAATTTCACGTTTTAGTTCAAATACTTCATACAGCTCACTCACGCTGTTAATCAGTGAACCTTTGAATTGGATCTTTTTAATGAAGTGGGAACCATTTCGCTGTTCAGTTGGAATAGTTCAAACAGAAGTACCACTGTTTTTTTGTCGGGGTATTAATTTCAAGTATGTATTAACCACAATAAAAAACAAAAAATGAACGAATGAATGAATGAATCTTTTGATTAGATTCTTTTAGCAAACAGTCATTTCGTTTTCCAGTTCTACAGCTTGTTCACGTAGGGGTGTTCGATTCCGGGTTTTTTGGAGTCGACTCAAATTCTCGACTCCCACTGCCATTCAAAACGGGGTCAGGAAAACGGATATGAAATAAATGAAGGCAACTTCACATGTTTTGGAACTGTTGGCTGGCAAGCTATTTCCAAAGTTACCAGCAAATTCACATGCATTTGTGCAACGAGCACACCATCACAGAGAGTTTTTTTGTGCTATCAGACCAGTTACGCCCTTCTATCTTGGTTGTTTAAATTGAGCCACGCGTCTAAACAGCGAATAATCACATCACACGCGCTATCAAGAACATTTATGTAATTGATCTTTTGCCTAATATCTTATCAAGCGCCAAACACACTTTATTTTCACCTATTCCGCTCCTTGCGGGTTGCTTCTCTCCCACCAAAGATATGAAAAGCAGCAGATACGTTTTGACAACAGTAGTGCAAACATGCAGAGCAGGTAAATGGACACACAACAGTAAACAAAATGCAGCAATTTGTATCCAAATATGGTAAAAAGCATTACAACTCCGTCACACGCTTGCTGTATTCGACCAATCACAATGCACAGGTTGTGTAGCTAGAAAGTGTGTAGCTGAATGCTTATTAAATGTTTACAATCTCTGATAACCAAACACTACTGCAGCAACTCTTCCACTTTTCTAAGGAAGACCTCACCCTTTTTTTTGGCACATTCCTGTGGGCGGAGGTTATTAAAAGCACTCGGAATGGTGACACTAAAGGTTGAAAAGTGGGATCGCGGGGAATATGCTCTTGAAGAGACGAGGAATCGACCCTTTTTAGAGTCAACTCCTCATCCCTACGTCTACGCTTTTAATTTTTGGGCGAGATGTTTTACCTGAGGATTTGGCACTTATTGAAGCAAATGTTTACTTTAAATTGAAACAAAACCTGCACATGAATTATTTTCTCACCAGTGAAGGCTCAAACACATGCAGGGAGAATTTTTTGTTAGGATTTAACGTTACTTTTTATAATATGTGTTAATGTCGTTATTGCTACTCGTATAGCTTACAAAGAAAAAATGCATATATATGCGAATGGAAATCAACTTCTCTAATATGGGCATTGGCTGCAAATGTTTGTTACCCTATATGGAGCACACCAGTAAGTAAGTGTACGCGACACCCTTTATTGTGTTCACTTCTGCACATTCCACTCTCACCAACGACATTCGTTTGAAGAATAGTGTGGCCTTGCAATCTAGAATTTACCCATTTACAGTCTATGTGTGTGTGACTAAAAGAGAGATGAAAGTGACCATCCTTTGTTGTTCCGAGTCCTTTTATTCAGTCCTAGATTTATCATCAGAATGTATCATATAACCTTCAACATTATTAAAGAAAGAGAGTGAGAGTGCAGAAATAAAGAGAGTTATGAAAAACTGCTGACAAAATACTCTGGATATATGACAGATTGGCAAAGGTGAAAATATGCTCATTTGATGTGTTTGTGCATATAAGTTGTGGAAAGGTGACTCAAGACAGTGGGTGTGGCTCCAGAGAGAAAGTTTATTTAAAATAAAATAGGAAATTCAATGTCTATGGGTAATGTTGTGATAAAAAAAAAATTATCTGTTATTGAGCAATTTCAGAGGGGTGGTCCTGTTCCCTCAGGGGTCATTTCATGGTTGTTCAGCCTCTCTTTTGACCTTCAAGTGAGGAGTATAGCAGCCCAGCATATTGGCCCAATGGCTTTTACACATTTTCCCATTTCTGGGGTGTGGTTTTAGCAGTCTGGCTACCCCATCTTAGACCTTCTCAGACACATTTGTGCTAGCTGGCACACAGTGAGAATCCTCTTAAAGAGTAAATATTTTGTGATTTTTATTGTCCTAGTTTGGTTTATGGAATGTCCAACAACAAGTTTACATACATACACGGAGTTAAATTTCGAATGATTATTAGGCAGTTATTATTACCTTACCTCTTGACTGACTCTCAGCTGATTCGTTCGTCGATTCATCTGTCTAATCCCCACCTTTCTGTCAGCCTACTCTGATCTAATTGGTGAAATGGTCTTGTCTGCCGTGATTGGTCTACTGCGTGGAGTATCGCAAAAGGAACGTACGCGGGCATTACACGGAATGATGCAAATCTGCCCCGAATCTGAAATTAGAACGACAGACAGACTCGTTCGCGTGATTCAGAGTTGACTCCTTTTTTTTCACTTTCGACTTTACAACAGAGCGATGGTCAAGGTTTTTATAAATTAGTTTCTAAGTAATATAAATACGGGCATGGCTCCAAATACTGCGGTTTTGCCTTATACTGTATTGTGTTGTTACCGGTTGTGCCGAAATTCATTAAGAAATCATTTAAAACTCACTCTCTCTGGGAGCTAAAATTCTGGGCTTCATTCCAGCTTGAGATTTATGTGCAACACGTGAAGCGTCTCTTGGCCCTTTGAGACCAAAAGCTAAAGATTTTATTTTATTTGTGTACACATGCAGCAGCTGAATAAGGGAATTAGACACGGTGTGACAATTTGTTTCCCCTTCTGTGTCAACATACATATTTATATATGTTAACACATTCTTAGCCATATTTACAGTGAACTAGAGAAAATAGTAAAGACATTGTCAACACTCAGTCAACAGCCCAAGCAGCTGCATGTATTGCCTTAATTTAGCCCTCAATTCTCAGTGTTATCTGTTTTAAAGATTTGTGTTTATTCAGTTTTCCTGGAAACAATGGAGATTCGTATTGCATTTCTTTACTGTACATATGGTCTTACAGTTGGATATAAAGTTGTGTGGGTTTTTATTTTTAACAAGTAAAAAGTTTTAGGCCATGAGTGTATGCTTACATACCAACAAAGTATTAAAAAACAATGTTATTTACAATATGCATGATACACATATGCAGCATGATATCACTTTTCCAGAAATTTACATTCTGGGAGTTTACCGAAGGGAGGGGTGGCATTGCTTCAAAACCGAAATAATAACGGTACTGTTTAGTTTACGTTTTCTCAAACCCCAAACCTTGCTATCATACAGTACATGCATCGTTATATTTTTCATCAGGTTCACGCCAGCTAAAGTGCATGTTGATATTATTATTTTTATACTTTTTGTAAAAATTGAAAAAAGGGATAGTTCACCCAAAAATGTAATTAGTCACTCTCTAGTTGTTCCAAATCTGAAAATTTGATTGGAAGAATACTTGTTTGCTCGTTGGTTAATCCGTCTATTGCGTGTGGATCCGGGTCAGCCGGTACATAAATGATAATGGAAATCTTTATAATGTAATCACAAACGCACAACGCGCTGCCTTGGTAACGCAAGAGACTGAGATATAACGTCACTGTACGCATTCCATTAGCACGATTCTAAACCGAGAGCGATTTGTAATCGTTCCATGTCGAACCATGCTCACGTGGAAACATAACTGTAACCATTACACACCGTGCTTATAACGGTTCGGCGTGGTGATGCAAAGTCAATCCTTATAACCAAACAGTTGGATCCCATTGCCTACCCTAGTAAAAATAGCATAGTTCAGATGAATTAAAATATTACTGTATTAACGTATTACTGACATTACATTATAATTAAACGTTATTTGGAGAACTATTTATACACAATGCACAATTCTTCATATTAAGCCTGTGTTTTAATAAAAATGTCACTTTTGACAAGGCTTTTATGATTTTTTATAAAATCAATCTTTCAATGCAAGATATTTAAAGTGCACGTGAAACATACTTGTAATAGTTCCACTTTAGCACAATCAAATACACCTAAATGTATCTTTAGTTGGATTTCAGCACTAGTTCTGCACAAGTATATTAAGTTCAAAATTAGTTGTTCCAATTTAGCAGACTTTAAGTATACCAATTTAGTATACCACAAATACAATCGTAGTGTATTTTCACTAACAACATAAGATTTAAATGGATTTGCAGTGTACTAAGCATGAAATAAAAGTATTTAAAACACATTTTAGTATATTTTTTAACCAGGGTACCATAGAAAGAATGACAATGGTAGTCAAAACGTGCCCCAGAACTGTTTGCTGCAATACATTCTTAAAAATGTCTTCTTTTGTTTTAAACAGAACAAAAATATTTAATGTATTATAAGTATTTCCTACTATTTATACACATAGAGTAAATGTTTTTTGGTGAACTATCCCGTCAAAAATAAATATTTAGTGGTCTCAAACTTTTGGTCCTCACTGCAAGAATAAGTCCTAATGTAAATGCTCAGCTGCATGCGGCAAAGTCAAGATTTAAAGCTCTGGAGGGCCACAAGCAGCAATTCAAATTGATCTGCCTCCACTTATTCAGCCAAGGTGTGCCAGCCCAAATGAAAGGTCCAGTTTTCTAAAAGGCCCCGGGTAAAAGTGAACGTACATGAGAAAGTTTGTTAAAGATCAAAGTAAGGCTCGAGAGTAGGTCTGAAAGTGAGAGGGGTTTAAATACTGAACTCGGCCTCAGATAAAAGCCTAGCTATTTCTCTTTGAATTCCCAGAGGAAAAAGAGGTTTCGACATCACCCCACATGAAAGATATGTAAGTCTGAATTGTCTACAGGTCAGAGAGGCTTTAGTTGTGGATGGTCCCCCAGATGAAAGCTACGCTATTTATGGGTCAGACCAGAGCATTTAAAGTGCTCTTACGGCCATGTGTATTTGTGAAGCTGTGCGTATGCACTCGCGTCCCTACTTGATCAAAAATAATATTCTTAATTTGTAATAACCCACATAACACACACCGGCTTTCTGATCTTCTGCTTTAATGACACACTGCTCTTGTTGCTGTGTGCATTTGAAAGTCAAACACCAATATTCATGAAAAAGAGGTTTAATGAGGTTAAATCGAGAGGAAGGTGCAGTGAGTGTCTGGAATAGGGTCCGAGTAGTGTATGTAGGTCGAACGCCACTTCAGGATTCAGCACAGGATATGTAAGATAGGCCATTTTTTATAGCTTCAATATTTACCAGGTTTCAAACACTTGCGTTGACTTATCACCGATTGTTTATGAAGATGAATGCGGACATCAACCTCCTCTGTGAAAATAAATTGTCACAGCACAGACCACGATCATAACAACACAGCACTCAGATTTCTCTGTGAATGTGAAGAGAGGAGGCAGTTGATGGATTTTAAAATTTTACAATGTAACGCTCTAGGTTTGTTTACTTGTTCCAATACATTATTTTTCACTTTAGATTTTGCATTCTGTTTGTCAGTTCATGCAAATGAAGCCCACGATAACACGCCAGCTATTCTAACGTTCAGCCATACTAACAAAAACAATAAAGAACATTTCTAAACATGCATATTTATTCTATGCTTTTGCAGAAATAAATAAATAAACAAACCTAAAACAAAATGAAAATCCGACAGCAATTTAGAACGCACGACAAAATATAATTGCAAATAAAATAAATCACATTTCAGATTAATTGTTTTGTATTACACCTTAGGGATACCAAAGTTGTACGCTGACATAACAACAAGCCAACAAGTGAACCACATCTACCTTCTAATATGACGCTTGACATAAAGCCAAACTCACTTGGAGTTGTATTGGAGTTAATTTACCATTATCTTCTCCTCTTCCTCTTAGCTCTTCCTGAGGTGCGTATCACGTGATATTATTGATTCATAGAGTTCATGGAGTTGTATGGGAGGACTGAACTGGGGCCTACACAAAACTGCCACCTGCTGATTTATCTTGATTGCTTCATTCTCCTTTATCTTGTTTACGACTGCTTCCTTGGCTCATTTAGCTCATTATAAGAGGAGATCACTGATATCAGACTAATTATAGGAAGCAGATTATAGTTAGTTAGTTTGTTAGTGTGTGTGATACATACGTATCTACATATTTTCATTTGCTTTTTGAATGTCATTTTTCAATTTGTACTGTTTTGCGATTTGTGATAAAGCATTTTTGGACAGACTAGCTTTTTAACTGTCCTCTAGAGGGCGCACAGA
This sequence comes from Triplophysa dalaica, assembly GCF_015846415.1. Taxonomy (NCBI): domain Eukaryota; kingdom Metazoa; phylum Chordata; class Actinopteri; order Cypriniformes; family Nemacheilidae; genus Triplophysa; species Triplophysa dalaica. The sequence continues at coordinate 21,545,630 of NC_079545.1, forward strand.
ACCTGACATGTTTGGTCCATTTATATTTCTTCTTTTAGCAAATGCTTTTATCCTGAATCAGTTATGAATGGAGAATTCAACAAATGATTCATTCTGGGTATGCAGTAAGTGCCACAGTACAAAGTACAGAATAGCTCAGAAAAGTTCGAGAGTACAGAGTTCTGTAGTGGAGAAGGATGTTGGTAAAATACTTTTTTGCTATTAATCATTTATTTGCCATTTTTTAATGATATGCGCATTCCTGGTTAAGATCTTTACCTCTTTCTATTGAAAAACTTAAAGGGACAGTTCACTCAAAAATGTAAATTCTGTTAATCGTTTATTCACCCTCAGATTGTTCCAAGCCTGAATTAAGGTCTTTGTTTTGCTGAACACAAAGGAAGATATGTAGAAGAATGTCAGTAACCAAACAGATCCCCCATGTACTGCCATAGTAGAGAAAATAAATAGACGCCTTTTGAGCCGACGTAACGATTACGTCACAGCATTAGCCGATTTATTTTGGCCGATATGTTAGGCCGGTTTTCTTTTTTCCACCTTCATATCATAAAATGTAATTAAGTTATAAGAAGTGATACAGATAATTGCTTAAATTAAACATTTATTGAAGACATGACATGTCTCTTCAAGTCAGTGCACTTGATATAAGATTGGGTAAGTGTTTATTGCAGGGTAAAAGATAGCAGTCTAATTCAAAGTGCTGTAATAACACATTAAACAAAACTTTTAAGCACCTTCTCAAACTGTCCTAAAGCATGCATTTTGGTTGTTTGTTGGCAGACACTGCTATTAATCAAGATAAAAAATAAAATAAACAAAACACTAATATTACAGCCTGCTGCTCATAACAGCGTTTTTAGATATATTTAGCTTCTATCCTTTTTCTATTTTATAGGACAGTAGAAAGCCTGAAAGGAAAGTAGACCCTCTTATGGTCGAATGCGTTTAAATAGTCACACAACACACCCTACGGACATAATGTGTAGACGAGGGGAAACAACAAGTCAGGATCTAAACTTTGGCAGAAGTCTTAAAAGTTTGGTTTAGTGACGAAAAACGTATCAAGCAAGCACTACGTTTTCTCTCCATTTGCGAATTTTAACACATTTGCGGTGTTCACTGTCATGATTCCGCCATCATGTCATGTCTTTTCTTGGTTTTGGGGTGGAGTCACGGCATAGCCTTAGGTTGTGTGTGGATGGAGAGATAGTGATCCTATCGGCTTGCTATACTCTCTCTCCGGTCTGCGTCTTTGTTCCTGCCATCTCGTTCCTCATTAACTTTTCCTGAGTGTTTCATTAACTACACCTGCCCCTTGTTAATTATCCTTTGTCTGTCTCCCTATATAATATCCTCATGTCTATTGATGTGCTCGTGCGTTGAATGTTCTTGTTTGCTCTTACATCTGCTTACCTGTACATGTATACATGTGTCTTTGTATTTACAAGCCATGTTTTGGATTACCCTACCCTACCTTGCCCTGCCTTGTCTCTGGATTACCTTGCCCTGCCCCTTGGATGTCTTTGTTTTCTGTCGTGCCTTAGTTTTTTGTAAGTTGTAGATTTTCTGTTCTTTATTGTTTTTGCCCCCTCGTGGAAAGTCTTTGTTTTTTGTACACTGCCTTAGTTTAGTTTTCCCCCATCATGGGTGTTTTATTTGTTCATTGTGTTTTGAAATAAAGTCTTTGCTAATCCCTTCACCACGTCTGCCTGCATTGGGGTTCTTCTGCTTCAAAACCTTGATAGTTCACTGCGCAGCCTCATCACTCCCTTTCTGCAGGTGGCGCTAAATGTACCAGATGGTGGTAAGCCATCCGCCACCAAATACTTGATTGCGATTGTGTGCAGAGGCTGCACATTATTGCTAATATTATTAAAAAGGACGTTCAGTTTTTTGAAAATATCACACGATTCGCTTCACGAAAAGTCAACATGTTGCCAGGAGCCACTTTTTGGAATTATGTGCTTTAGGAAGTCTAAGACAGGTGGACCCCATAGACTCCCATTATATGAAGCAGAGAGGGATGCAGATTTACCCATCAATCTTCTTTATGGTTCTTCTCAAGAAATGTCATCTACATCATGGATGGCCTGAGGATGAGTAAATAAACGGCAAATTGGAGTTTTTGGCTGAACTATCCCTTTAAGGGCTCCTACTACTTCAGATTGATTTGTGATTGATTAGTGTCCAATTGATTAATGTCAGAGGGAAGTTTCAGCTTGACGCGTTTTTATTTTCCATTTAAATTATTTTTGCATTTAAAGGGAATGAGAGATGAGACTCTGATTGGTTTACTGCACGTTATGCCCAAAAAACACCCATTACTCATTTAGGCGGTTTTCAGATTATGCTCGTTTGCTGCGGTCTGAACATGAGTGCGATTGTTCCCGGCGCCCCCCGCAGTGTTGGTTTGGTTTCAGAGTCATCTTTATTCTATCGAACCCCGGTGCGTTTGCGTTCATCTAACGTCATCAAAAATGTGCACTCCGCATGACAGAAAACAGAACATGGAACAATATATTGTTTTTTTTCATTAATTTGGTGCTAATGTGGACAGCAGAATAAATTACATTTTAGTTTACTGTATGCGCAGTGCATGCATACGGCTTTCTGCTGTGTGTAAATAGACTATTTCGAGGAAACAGTGGATTGCCATTGACCAGCAGCTCTGATTCAACTCGCAACTCTGAAATATGATGCAGCCTACAGTCTCGCTCGAATTCAAGGTAAATCATCAGCAGTATCATCTCTAACATGTGTTTTATTGAAGGAAATACATTGTAATCATCTTAAACGCATGCGCAGGTCACGTTTCTTCTTCATCAAGTGCGCACCCGGGTCCGTGTTTCTTTCATATTCATGCGAACCCCAACACAGTTCGCAACCGAACTCAGACCACATGGCATGGGTTTGCAAATGGGTTTGCTTGACAGCTTTCACATTCAAACTGCCCCCCATTCCAAACTAAACTTCAAGTGTGAAAGCGACCTGAGAGAATCTGGACAACACGTTTAGACCATGTGCCCGAGGGTGTGCCGACCGTTTTCCCGTCGTTAAACTAGCAAAAGGGGATTCAGACACGCATCTGCTCCATGCGCTTAAGACCATGCGCTTGGATCGTTAAAATAGGGCCCTATGAGTTTAAAGAGGCTCTTTTGTTTGCTTCTTCACAACGTACCTTCACCTTTTGTCAACATACATTTTTATTCTCCTAGCCCTCTCCTAGATTTAAGGTTTTATCTATTGTACTAAAAAGTATGGCCGGTCACCAGCATATGTTTTGTTTTAGTTGATTGTCTCTAGAATGGGATGCTGGTCAACAAGCTAAGTGAACACAATAATAAGCAATACACCATATCTCTGCTAAGATATAAACACTATTCTTAGTGATTTGCCTGTCTGATGTTTAGCTTTTCAGATACTAGATCTAACAACCTGATTAGCTTATAATGCAGTTAAAGAAGAGTTTTTTTAGAAGGGATAAAGCAGACAAGACCTGAATAAACATGTGCTGCTCTTTTCAGCTGCCTACAGCCATATTCATACTTGACTTCTTTTTTGAAGCTGCTAGCGTCTGTTTTACACTATAATCCTATGGAGTAAACCATGTTTTCAAGAAAAAAACTGAGTGATTTTTTTAAACACCAGTCTTTTCTGAAGCTCAGAGCGTCTTTTGAGTTTGGAAAAAGTTAAACTTTTCTGAAATAAACGCCCTACGTCAAGCACTTTTTTTAACGGCTAACCAATGACAGAGACCTGTCGTTTCCACAACAACGTGCAAGGAACGTGAGTGGATGATGAGAAGTCTCAAGCTCGAATTTAATATTCAAAACGCCCGTTGGAGCACAGATTTGTATAAATGTAAGTTTATTTTTTAGGGATGCACCAAATGTTCAGTAAATAAGTGAAATGTCCAAATCAATTTTACCAAACATGACCTGTGATATGATCAAGCAGAAACCAGTGCAGGGAGAGAGAAAGAGAGAGACACGCTTTATTAATGCAGCAAATATGTCGGCAGTGTGTGGAGCATTTGTAAGTGTCAGAGAAAACACAGCATGGAACTTGCCAAGCCGGAGTAAATTTCTGAATGAAAGCATCTTTAGCGGTCGGTAACTTGTGTACTTCAGCCTGGAGTGGGCAGTCTGACAGAAGCCCCGCTGCTCATTACATCCTTTGACATCAAACAGTGGTCGCGTGCACACAATGCTACGTACTAAACAACTTGTCAAAGTATGTCATTTGCATCCTTTAGCCTTCTTGTTTTACTCAATTTTAGTTATATTGTATTATATTGAATAGCAAGAGAAAAAAACAAAAAGATTTTTTTAGCAAGGTGTTTCATTTTTATTCGGCTTCGGCCAAGGATCTACACACCCATATTCATTTTCACTTTCAATAACTTCTGACTGCATTTCTAGCTAAATTAGTATTGTATTTTTATTTTTTACTTGACAAAAATGAAGTCAAATGTGAACACGGCCTTACTAGTCATTTTTCTCAAAACTCTTCGTCTGAGCCTGTCTCTTCATACGGTATTAATCTTTTCTAGTGTTTTTCTTCTCATTTTCTTGTCTCTTCATGATTCTACACGTCAGTCTTTCATCCCATTTTAAATGCTAACCATCATGCTGAATGGCATAAATTCAATAACATCAAACCAATTCAGGCAATTTATTAGTGCTCTACCAACCCCTGCTTGCCACTTGAAATTATAATTGTGTTACTTGTTACATTCTGCTCATGCAGAATCCTTTGGAAAGAAAGGAAAAGGAGACAAACAGTCTCACCATAAAATCTGAGCTCTCTCCTAGAGAGTCCTGTGTGTTCTGGAGAGGGGTTATGAAGAAGGAGAAATGCTGATAAATGGCTGTGGGTAAGTGGCTAAAGAATTTTGCTAACCATTGGAGAAATACTAAACTTAACGTTGATCAGAAAGTTGAGTAACACTGAACCTGAACTTTGATAATGTCTCCATTCAGACAGGAGGCAGAAAACAAGTTAAAAGACGTTTTATAACCCAGCATTGGGTCAGAAAGAGACAAACACAGATTTTAAATTAACCCAGATTTTTGTATATTTGACTCAACAATGGGTTAAAACAACCCAGTTTATTTGAATGAATGCTGGGTTGAAAATAATCCAGCATTTTTTCATACACAATACTTATTATACAGTGGCCAAAAGTGTTGTTTGGGGAGCATATTTGTACAACATTTTCATGTTGAATTAAACCAACAACAATAAAATGAACAAAACACTTAACTTCTAATATACAAGTAAATGCATAGAAAAACAAAACAGTCACTGGAAATAAAGGAAGCATTAACTACACTTTATCTGTTAGTGATATTTGTTGATCATCTCTTGGTGAAATTAGTTATTCTCTTTATAAACTTTGAGATGTAGATAAAGTTACTCCGAAATATAATCTTATAATTGTTGAACTTATTAAAACTGACTTTTTTAGTGTTTTAAATAAAACTTGCATGGACAGTATTTAATTCTTGAAAAAACATTGACTGGCATCACCATGTAAGATGTGTATGTATATGCTGTTTCAGCAGTCAGACTCTCCATGTCATGATCCTTCCTCTCCTTGTCTTGATTTCCGAGGATCATGTCAGATCCATGTGTTTTATGTGGGGAAAGGGCATTGTTTTGGTTTTGCCATGCTCTCTCTCTCCTGTGTCACATCCTTTAGCTCCACCCCCTTGTTTGTCCGTTAGCGCACCATAAGTGTTTCATCCCTATCACCTGTCCAGCCAGTCCCGATTAGTGCTTAATCCTTGTCACCTGCCTGTCACTGTCCCTGTTCAATCTTTCCTGGTTAGTGTTTCCTACGGTGGCCGGGAAGTGCAAACAAAACAACAAATCTAAGAACTAAAAACAAATCTAAAAGCAAAAACTAAATCAAAATGACAAATCTAAAAACAGAATAGCAAATCATAAACACAACATTAAACAGACAATTTGGTCACTCAGACGAATGTATTATAAATGCGAATGCACAGAACTCGAATGCAAAAGACACGTATGCATGCCGCAGAAACCCCCCGTCGACAGATTTAATCGTGCACCCCCCTCTTCCGACAGACCCGACCGTGTGCCCCCACGCCCCCCTGTCGACTGAAATGGTGAAGGGCTGATGTGGGCAAAAAATGCCAGTCCAGCCCTGGTTGTAGTCCCCGAATTGGGACACAGGTATAATCTCAGTGGCCCTTGTCCTGTGTCGGTTCATTGTATTCTGTAAATTCGTTTGCCTTCCCGTTCGTCTCATCCTTGGATTAACTTCCTGTGTGACATTTGGACATATTGATTAGATTTATTCTGGACCTTGTTTGTTTTGTTCCCCTCGTGGAAGTTGTAGTTTTAATTCTCGTTTTGTTAGTTGTGTTTTCCATGTTGTGGGTTTTTTGTTTTATTTAATAAAGGTTTTTTGGTTAACAACTTCCTGCGCCTGGGTTCTCCCTCACAAATCCTGACAGTCCAATTCAATTAGTGATTGTTACAATTACATGGAACAGCCTAACCCTTTCCTATAAGGTAAATAAAGCTATGGCTATCTAGAATAAAGAGGAAGGAAGGCAGTGCCCATTCATTTGAGGGAGTTTCTGACCCAGCGCTATCAGGTTGATATGGTGAGAATTGTTCTGATTAAAATGTCAATTTATTTCTTAACCGGGATACCAACTATCAAGGTTAGGGCCAGTTGTCTAGATGGAAAGAGTCAATCATTACAAAGTGATTCACTCTTTAGTTGAAAAGTAGGCAGGTACAGAATGTCTCATTTTCTTTCTCTGTCAACAGAACACACTGTTCATTCTCTACAATTTCTAAACCTGAATGATATAAACAAGTGGTGTCCTGACAGCTAGCTACCCAAACCTAATAAATGCACCTGGGCACATTCATTGGATGGTTTCACGCCTTATGTCTCACACTAAACTTAAAAACTTCCAATGCATAATTTCGGTCTAGTACACCTACAGCCTAAATTAAAATTAGTAATTCTACAAAGGTCCACTTCAAAGAGAGAAAGAAGCACACGCTTAGAAGTGATATGTACACTTTTGTGATGACCGTTTGTACGCATCTGAACACAGGTATGCATTGACGACCATGTAGGGAATCTATAAGTAGAGGTGTAGGGTTAGCTGCAGTGCGGACTTGCAGATGGAGACTTTATTAGCTACATTTCATTTAGCATGAACGTCAGCCTGACTCTCAATCTGAGGTAATATAGGGCACTTTGCACGCAACCTCTCGAACCCGTGGTGGTGTTTTCATGAACACACGAGGAGGAATAAGAGAGAGGGAGAGATGAATTTTGACTACCCTCGGGCAGTAATCTTCCTGCCTGGTCTCCCTCATTGAATGTGCAGACATTGCTTCTGCAAAGAGTCAGCTCATGTCAGACATGAATGCACTTAATTAATATACGGCTACGGCTCCATCTCGACAGAAGTGAGCTAAAGGCAGGGAATGCAAATATGTATTCACACACGATATTCAGGGTCTTACATGCCGTCACTTAAATAGGACGCAAAATGGGTCTCAGAATAACAACAGCAGTGGCACAATGTAGACTTACAAAACATCGCATAACCCCGGGAGCTTGGTATTGACGTTCCACTTATTATTCTACAATTAACGCTCCTTGGGGGGGAATTAGCCGGAAATCTCATTACTACACAAAAACCATAACTCCACATGAGTGATAGTAAACAGTTCACGTTGCTCAGGGAGAGCTGATGACACTGACAGCTTCGCTTTTTCATTCCTTATTGACACGCTGCACGCTTCCTGCACAAGTTGTCCAATCACAGCTCACAGCCCATAAATCATGTCGCGGGCATGAGAAAGCTGCTCTTGTCAATCGAGCGTGTAGGCTCAAAAGCAGGACATGTTTACATGTGCACTGATGATCAAAGTTAAAAATGTCCATTTTTATGCATGATTTCTTCAGTCGTATTTACATGTTATTATACCTACAAGCGCTCTGATCATTCGCTTCGAATTGCAGTTGTTTTTATTGCAGTGTGGTTGATGTTGACTTGTGGCCCAAACTTAACAACTAAAAATATTACATTTAAATGCAAAAGGACTTTTGGTTGCTGCCATTTATATTTGCACTGAATGTATCCTCTGGACAATTATTATGAATATCTACAGGCATGCCTAAAATAGTTTTTTTTCTGGATTTTTGCACCAACTGTAAACATGAGCTCCTGTAACTAAGCTCCCGAGAAGAAAGGCTTTTTTGGCTTTTGTTTTTGTATTATGCTTTCAAACCTAATTGATTGATTTAAATTTTTTGTGATTTTTCAATATTAATTGTTTATTCCCTGTAGAACAGGAGCATCACAAATAAGATGACTTTAAAGGGATATTTCAAAATGAAAATGATATCATCATTTACTCATAATGTTAAACACGTGTGATTTTCTTTCTTCCTTCTGCAAAACACAAAAGAAGATATTTTGAAAAATGTTGGTAACCAAAAACTGTTGGTCCCCAATGACGTCTACTGTATAGACACAAAACCAATGCAAGTCAATGGGGATCTATGATTTTCCAAATATTTACTTTTGTCTTCTGCATAACAAAGAAGAATTTTCATTTTGAAGGTGAACTTTTCCATTTAGGAATACATGGCAATGAACGTTTATCAAAACTTTTCCTGCTTAAATTTCAACATTTTCTAAATGCTAAAGTTAAAACATTAAAATATGTATTAAAAAAGCAACAACAAAAAAAGATTAACATTCTTATTAATATTTACTAATAAATAGGGATGTAACAATATTATTGATATTGTGTTATTGCAATTACATAATTGTCTCCATATTATTATGATCACATGACTGTATAAAACGATGGCGTAACATAGAGAATGTTAGAAAAAATAGAGATGTTACCTCTGGCAAGTTCCATCTGATGCAATTATTTTATTTTATTCATTCATTAAACTCATACCTTTTAAGCAACAATTATGATTAGAGGATAAAGAAAAGAACATGGTTATGGCACATTTCCAAGACCTCATTTTACATATTGCAATAAATATCGTACGGTGTACTTTATTCCGAAATATTATCTTACAGTGAGATTTTGTTACATCCCTATATATGGAACACGTATTTGCTTACAGTACGTTTGAAGTATGCAGATGTTTTCTTGCATAATATTGTGTATATTTGCATGTTTGCACCTGTAGTAAACTTTTTGGCTTTGGTATTTTTATGGTATTGTTTGGCAAAAAAGCAAACTTTAGCATTCATTCTCCCTACTCACTGTGTTACAATGTATTGTTTAATGTAATTTTTGCAAAGTAAAAATTCTTCTTAAAGCTGAAGGAAGACAATGTGAAATTTTCCAAAGTTGACCACTACTGTATGTCCACATTTTAAATTCAATTTGACTTATATGGTCATTTATGGCTATACATCATCATGCATGTATTTCTGTATGGGCTGAAAGATTTATATTCTCAGCAATGTCTACAATTAAACGGCAGAAATTATAATATGAACATTTCTTATCAAAATAATTAAAGATTATGTTGTGAACATATATTTTTACATCCAGTATACTTTTTCATGTGTGTTTATTTGATAACTTGTGTGTGTATTTTGTGTTCCTGACTAGGGATTTTGAGGAGAAATGTCACACAAAAAGTTTTTCTAAATGAAACATGATTTAAAACTTTATTTAAGCCTCTGAGAACTTTGAAACCTCTAAGCTTTGGTGTTGAAGATTTTGCATCATTTCTCTTTGCTCGCAGCTATGCAGAAAGCGCTTTGGCAATACAAATGTTTAGCTTTTGTCATGGCAGTGAAGATTGCATAAAAACTGCAATGGGATTCAGAGGTGATATTAATGAAAGTATAGAAGAGAGAAGTGAGTGAGTGTGCTTCATTGAGGCTGTGGGAAGGCCATGTGTCTGTGAGTGTGATGAATGCGTTACTGTGCAGTAGAGTCGAAGAGATGCAAATGTCCGACTGTGAAAGAAATAAAGCCAGTCAAGAGAGACATATGGAGCGACCTGTGAAAAACAGCTCCTCTCTCTTATCACAGAGAATGTGTAAAGTCTCATTCTCTCTCTCTCGCTCTCTGATTGACTGACTAATATCTGCCGCTGACAGCTGAACAGCAGTGTGTGCGCTTGTGTGTGTTAGAGAAATACATATAAAGGGCATAAAGGAGCAAACTGATGAATAAATGCACAATTGCCCAAGGCGCCTATATAGCCTCAGGGAGAAAGAAAGAGAGAGCGAGGGAGAGAACGAGAGAGTCAGAGGAAAGAAGTGAAGAAAATGAATAGTGACAGCTCCTGAAGAGGAAGACACGGAGTTAAAACAAGAATTACACAAGTCTAAGAGAAGATAAACACAAATACAAGCACACACACTGTGTGCAGACAAACAATGCAATGACTGTCCTGAGGTAAGACAACGGTGCAGAATAGAGGCAGTCTTGTTTAAAGAACATTGACATTTTAGTGATCGAAAAGATTCAAAGCGAGAAAAAATGAGAAAGTGATAAGAGCGTTTGCAAAACATTCTCGAATGGGATGCAAGAGATGAGACTTAAACACCAAAATGGTAAACAAAATCCATGAAAAGGGTGAACAAATTGTTCACGATAAGTTAAATTTGTAGTTTTGTCGCTTTTAGGGCACGCCTGCCCTTAAGCCGTCTGTATGCCATTAAAAGTTGACAAAACCAATATTGGATCAGATATTTGTATCTAAAATGGACAGTCAAATTTTTTTATAAAATATAATAGAAAACAATTAAATATTTATATACTTGAAACAAATGCTACCCAGAATGACAACATCCCTCCCCCTGCAACCAAATATTGTAGCAAAAGCAAACTCCTTTTGTCAAGCAATTAATGGGGTTTCAAGAAAGAGAGTGTGACAGGTTTCCCCTTCTCTGAAACATTTCTGAACCCATTGATCATTAAATTAAGAGCCATCCGCACTACGGTTTTAAAAAGACAAAGATGCCCTCTCTAACTCTTGACTTTATGCTGATGACATTGGCTTTACACTGCTTCAATTATTCCTGGGGTTCAAACAATGCAGTGCTATTAATTATGCATTTAATTGCGACGCGCTAATGCATAGCAGCAAGCTGTCCCTATTTGCGCAGAATTCCCATTACTGTGGATATGGTTCGGTCAATTACTGCATGGTTATTAATTTACTGGGAAGGTATAATACAATGGTAGGAAAGAAACCCAGACGAAAGCTGTTCAGAGCAGCAGGGATTCTCACTTTGAATGTGTTGGTAATTGCATGATGGTTTTAGCAATGTTGGAGGTATGAGCAATAATAGAGCTGCAGAAATTAATTTATATGCATGTTCGTCGCAGAGGCTTTGTGATGAAGTGCTTAAAATCAGGGCACACCAGAAGTTGTGATTGACTTAAGTTTCGAACTATGACGTATTTCCAGGTAAAACAAAACACTGAATGAGAAAAATGAGTGTGGCTTGTTTTTTCATTGCCAATTGATTGGACAGTTGGATTTGAGCGATTAAAAGATGCTCGGCCCACTTTGTATACTTAAGAAATAAAGTAAATCATGTATGTATAAGGACTTTAACATGTGAATGTAAATTACAAAGCACTGAGATCGCTTTTGTCTTGCTTCTCATATTATTCTCCTGAGAAACAGATCACATGGATCTAAATGTCTTTATTCAGCCACACAATACCCACACTCAAAAATCCATTAAATAATTATTAAAACATGAGATTTTAGCTCTGTATGTCAGTAAGTATCTCAACACTTATACTGTAATGAGAAGTTTTTTAGAAATAAACCTAATATATTTTTTCTCTGTGAATATAAGTCAGGAAATAATGCAGAAATAGGGGCTAATTTGGGCTTGCTAATGCGATTTGTCTTTTATTTTGTTTTGCAAGTCATTAATTTACTATGTGCTGTGAACGTCTTTTGAAATAACCGTATTTAAATGTATTCATAAAGTCTCAGCTTCCACATGAAATTAGTAGAAGAGAATTGCAGGTACTCTCGGGGGTGGACACAGACAAGACCACCAAAGTATAAAAAAATGCATGTTGCCATGGTGATTTGAATATTTTTATATTTGCATGTATTGTGCACATTCAAGTTCTGAACTGCGTGTCTAGACTGGAAAGAATAGATGTAGCGAAGCTATGTGTGTTTGAGCACATAGAAATTGAAAATTTTCAATTTTCCAGCTGTTTTTTAAATCAGTTTTATTGCATACGACCTGCACAGACCGACTGCACAGACAGACTGCACATACGAGCTACTTTCTATGTCTGCATCCTAACTCAAAGGAATCTCATAAGCATTGATCTGAATTACTGTATATGGGAACTGTAACACTCCAGCTGACAGAAGGATGAGGCCACAAAGGTGAACTGAAATATACTGATGTGTTTAATGAGAGATTTCGGGAAACAGCAGAAGGGTGAGTAAAATCCAGACAACAGGTAAAATCCAAACACGACAGGTAACAGCCAAGGGTAAAGTTATTCAAAAACCAACTAACATCCATTGATTGGTCAAGATAAGTTGTAACTAGAACAAGACATAATACAACCAGGACTGACACTACAGAGCATAACATGAGGTTTATAACTAATAATATAACAATAATATAAGTCCAGTGAATGAGTATCAGGTGAGGATGTAATCATGGTGATCAGGGGCCCGTTCTTCGTAAATCGCTAACTAATTTAGCTGGATTTGATTGTTGACGATTTGGCATGATCTTGGATTGTTTGGTTCTTCGAAGCTCATCCTAGACTTGCTGTCATAGCAACAGGAGCGCAATCTTGAACCCGCTCGCGAGCAGGCTTATTTCATGTTAACAGGATTAGATCCCGGCTTTATAAGCGGAGGTGATATGGGAAGTCTTTGGCAGCCACGTCTTGTGGGTTTTTACGTCAGGAATCCGTTGCTGAAGGTGCCAGAATAATTCTAAGAGCTTTTCAAATTAATCGCGTTTTGCGAGACCACAGGATCCTTTAGCGAAGGGTAAATTGTCGCTTGACTGCAAATGCTGTTGAAAGTTTAATGTTGCAAGTAAAATAGGAGGTGAAGATGGAATTAAAGACTGAACAAGGTGAAAAACTAAAACGCTCCTTATTATATTTCACTGTATAAAGCCACACTTGAAGTGTCCATTCTGTCGCAGCATTGGTTGACGAAACCCTGTTGTATTTTTTTCACTGCACAGCTATTCCAATATAATGCCTTAAAGATGTCTGCCTATAGAGTCAACTCCGTAGGATTTGGAACACAGCGAATATCTGTCTGTCATTATCTGTACTTTTTCTGTATCTCATTCTCCGTCCTGTCTCCCTTCCTCTATTTTCCTCTTTCTCTGTCTTTCATCTGTGGGGTAAAGGGTTGATGCTCTGGCTTCCTGCTGGTTCTTTTACTTGTTTGAAAAACAGCTTTTATAGAGAGAGAGATAGATGAAGAGAAAAAGAAGATCTAGAGGGTTGCTGCTCTTCACCTCTTACCCCAGTTCCCTAAAGTTAGTCTGCACCCTACAGAGACGGTCTGGTCGAGATGAACAATTCTGAACTTCTGCATCCTGTAAAGGTCAAATGCACACAGACACACACATTCCTTGAGTCCCATACAAATATGGAAGCCAGCTTCAGACAAGATAAACAAGCATGCAATCCTCACAGCCTTCAAAATATGGAACTCACGAGTCAGTAGCATAGATTTGGGTACAGTGATGTAAAATATCTTTACTCCTACATATTCAACACACATGCTGGGATTCATGCAAATGTTTATTTTTAAAAGACCTTTTAAGACCAGACACTGAGATGTGTCTGAGGACAGTATGAGTCAGCTTGCTTTTTATGAAACAATTAAAAAGGAAAACCTAGCTTTGAACTCTGACCTATCTGGAAGGATTGAGAACAGAAGTAAGTGTGTGTTAACTCTGTGTGTGAACATCTATAGTAAGGAAATATGAATTACTGTAGGAATTATGGGTTCATAAATAAACTAAATTAAAAAAAAAAAATTACATGACTTATAATGACCAAAGACTCAAACCTTAAGTCAGTAACAACTTCTGTGATTTTGTCTGATTTTTATTTGGTCAGAGAAGACGGAGAGAGGAAATGGAGTGAGATGTTACTGAGGAAACCATGTCTCTAAATGCATTTTTAATTTGTTAATTTCCATTTGTTTGACATTTATTTATGTCATAACATCTCTTTCTGAAACTATTAGAGGTTGACTGAAAATTTATTTTACTGTTGTCATTTAAAATAATTGCTCTATAAATCAATGAGATTAATTAAAAAATCATATTTCAATGTTGCCGTTTAATTTTAAATTCCCTTTATCACCCAAAAACATGCCTCACATGAGCTAGAATTGTATAAACAACCACTTGTATATTGTCTCACAAACTCAGCAGTTGGGTCATCATGATGAGTCATCATGTTGAATACATGTGTCTCCAATAAAAAAGCTGCTATACAAATACAGCTGTATAGCTCTAGCTAGGTGTCATGCAGACAGACCGCATCTGTCTACTCTGTTTGTAATTTTTTTCCAGACCGTAATGATCCTAGAGGTATCACTATGGGTTTCTCAGTTGTAATGGATTTATTAAAGGAAATGTTCTAGATTTCCAAAGGGAACAAAGTTATTTTGTCTTATAATGCCTCTCGGAACTTCCAAGTGGCATTTAGAAAACCCTGAATGGTGCAACACAAGTCTTTTAGTGAAGCAGAATGATATATTTGTGGAAAAATATTTTAAGGTTATTTAGTGAAATGTAAAGAACCAAAACTGAGCAATACATTTAAATATTAAATCTTGTTTGTTGTCATCCATTGGTTCTCATGCACTCATATGTGATCTAGTGACAAGACACAAGAAACAGTGAGATTTCCAAATGTTGAGTAAGATAAGAAGATTACATTCCATTCCATTCCATTTTCTACCGCTTTTCCGAACTACCTTGAGTCACGGGGAGCCTGCGCCTATCTCAGGAGTCATCGGGCATCAAGGCAGGATACACCCTGGATGGAGTGCCAACCCATCGCAGGGCACACACACTCACTCATTCAGAAGATTACATTTTATTGTAAAATGATTTGTTTGTTTCAAATATATCTGGGATGGTATAAAGGTGAGTTCATTATGAGAAAGTTTTCATTTTCGGATGAACCATTCCTTTAATAGGTCATATGATCTGCAATGTTGATACAGCCGACAACTCTATATCTCCGATGAATACACTACCATTTCAATGCAATCTTGAATGCACACACACTCATCCCTATAGTCCCTATATGGACAACTGATTTTTAGTTGTTTTTATGGCATGTAGTAAGCAGGCCTAACTGAGAGACATAAAGTGCAATCACAGCCTTTGTATTGTTTGACCATGCATTTTATTGTTATATTATAGAATAGCAATATAGTACTGTACAATATTTAATATATTTGTGCTTTTAGTCAAGCGGCTAAGAAGGAAAATGCAAATGGAAGAAAGTTAAGCAGCAGATGTCTTTTGAGACCTTGTAAAAATCTTTATGAAAGTATCAAAAAGAAGATAGAGCAAATTTTTTATCTGAACAATCTCACAAAAATCCCACAGCATCAGAGTTCTGTTAAACAACATAATTCTAATGCTCATCACAGCCGTCTCAGTCTGATTCATACACACGCACTTGTGAAATGTTTTTGATGTATTGCATTGTTAAGATTGATGGTTTAAGATCCGATAAAAGATGTAGTACCCAGTGCACAGTCATGTGGTAGTTCATGTGGTAATATAATCCTAGAGTGAGATAAATCTAAACTGAAATGACCTGCTGTCATTGATGAAGGGCTTAAGTATGAAACTCGACTCGAAAACTAAATGCCCCCGTAGACTACTTAGTTCCTGAATGGTTCATTGAAATGAAGGAAAAGAAAGGTGGGGTTGTGGAGGAGTTCCTGAAGATTGAGATGAGCAGACACTCGTACAATAATTGGCAGAATTCGAGAAGCAAATTCCTCTTGAGCTTTCAATCAGAATGTTGTTTAGTTTGTGTGCATGTCTTCTTAAAAATAAAGTGTACATTATTATTCTATTATAAAGTAACGTTTTGTTAAAGGTATAAATAAAAATAAAATAATTCTGTTATCATTTACTCACACTCAAATTAGTATAGGCCTTTTTTTTCTTACGCAGACCACAAAAGAAGATATTTTGAGGAATATTGGTAACCAAACAACATTTATGGCTACAACCCCCTGACACATTTCTCAAAATATTTTCTTTTGTGTTTCTGCAGAAGAGAAAAGTCATACAGGCCTATAATCATTTGAGAGTGAGTAAATAATGCCAGAATTATTAAATTTTGGGCCCAAATGTGGTCCTGTCTCTTAATAAAAACCGAGCCAAGACTATTCAAACCTGAAAAATATCTCACTTACTATTCATAATTTAAATAATTTTAAAGATAATCTAGGTTTTTTCATATCACACCTCTATTTAATCATTACTCAATAGTATGGAGTCAGCTTTACTATTGATTTATACAGTAGCTAATACTATATTTTGTTTATTGTTTCACTTTAATGTCATTGGACCTCAGTGCAGCCCTCGATACAATTGATCATGCCGTTCTCATTGACTGTTTCTGGAAGAGAGTTGGCAGAGAGCCCTATTGGTTTACCTCTTACTTTACCTGTGTGGTGAACTTTCTCTGTCAGGAATGAAAACTTATCATCATCTTCAGCATCTATAACATCGAGATTCCTGGCGGGGCACAGATTTCAAACCTGGCCATGATCCAACTTTTAAAACACTTTTGATGGCCTGGATGGCTAAAAAAGATTTCCAGTTAAATAAGAATAAAACCTAAGTGATTCTTTTTGGCCTTACTGGATGTGCTAAAGATATAACAGCTTAGGGCTTGTGTGCGCTATGCACACTGATGTTAAAATGTGGCTGTCATCTTTGATTCAGCCTTTAAACTTGACAAGCAAATTAACTTCTCCAGCTTAGAGATATTGCAAAAGTATTGCGATCCTGAGAAACATATTTTTATCTTTTATGTCTTGGCTATTGGTCAGACGACTATTCCACCTCCCACTGATACTAAAAACATGACCAGAACAATAGCCTATCGTTCATTAGTCCTTTGCCATTATCATGTGTTTAAAACACCCTCTAAGACTTATTTGGCCCCTGGCACAGCATATTTATCACTGTGAAGGCAAATGAGGACATGAGATAGTTGAGTGTTGTTGATTAAGGAGTGATAATATAGGCTTTGTGATCAAGTGCAAATGGAGTTTGTGTCAGGCATGCAAATCACCTGCTGGAAGTAAAATATCTCCTGCTCCAGTTGAGCTGCTGAAAGCTGTTTTCCACTAGACAGGAAATACAGCAAAACCAAAATGAATAGATTTGAAAATGAAAGTGTAAGTCGCTCTCGTGTATATTTTCATTTGAATGATTTCATGTTATTCAATAAGCATTTTCAGATAATAAACTCATTTGTCATTGCACAGGCACACTGAAATGGAACACACACCTTAAACTGGAAATAGTCGAAAGCCTTTTGAGGCGAAAACAAAAAGAAAGGGATTCCTATTGTATTGCTCCTACTACTCTTAATTCCGCATCTAATGGTAAAGAGTCATGCCATTTGTTTCCCATAGCGTTCAGTTTGACCTTTACAGATGTTTATCACTGACTGCAATCTGCTCTTCTCTCATACTCTTTCTCACTTGTTCTCAGCAGTGGCCTAGAGGCAAACAAAACAACAAATATTTTGTTTTACACAACCAAATTAAACCAAAACACAATGGGCATATCCCACGACGCAGAGGAATTAAATTACTATGGAAACGCACCTGATCACAGGGGGCTTTTTTTCTAATGGGATAGTTTACTGGGCAAACTGAAGAACGAGTGCTAAGATCACTGTGTCATAACAAAAGGACACTAGCAAACATTATGGACAACAACAAGTAGTGAAGCAAGTTTTACATTGTTTATCATGGGCATAGTGTCTGAACCTTTGATCATCCCTTGTATGTTTTGCAATCGCGTTCCGGAGGCGGCTCGCATGAGCAGTGGACTGGGGATAACTCCCTGTGCTCCAGACGGTGAGATCCGCCATCTCACCAGAGGCATCGCAGGTTGGGGGAAAAAGGTGACTGAGTACCTAGCGAAATGTATTTCTGATGGCAGTATTTTTGTAAGCCTGCATAAATGATTGAAATCGATCTCGGAGGTCTTAATTAACACCAAATTCAATGTTCTTAGCATCACAAAAGTTTGGCAGGAGACTGTGAGAGTTATATTCAGCAGACAACCCCAAAAATAATTGGAATTCAACATACAGGGCAGGCTGCTAACTTTTACTTGAAAACAATGTACTGTACCCTTGACTACGGAGCGCATGACGGAACAAACATTTCTGGAGGTTTTTTTTGTCTTTTTTAGTTAATAATAAAATCTGTGTTATTATTTTGTAATTAAATATTAAAGATCGCAAAAAACTCCAAAAAAAATATTTCTTTGTGCACTTTAAAAACTTTTCATCATGAAACCACAAATGTTGCTCTCTTTTCTGCTTTATTTCACACAGTGAAATAATTTATTTAGCACAGTTTTCATCACTTCCACACTATTCCCCAGATGATAAGTCAGTTTCACCACCACCGGTGTACCATATCACTGACTTCAGTGTAACCTCCAGTGAAGAGTCATGTGAGAAATGAATATGAGTTACTAAATTACATGAAAGAAAACAAGCGTTAAAAGTATAAAAGGTATTTCTCCGATTGGGTGTTGACTGAATACAAACAATTATTGGTATACAAGTCAATATACAGTACATACATATACTAAAATATTTCCAATTAATGTTTTTAGTAATTTATTGAAGTAACGGAATAAATGTACTGAAATCATACATGTGTTTTTCATTTTTATACTGATTACTTTGGGACATATATTGAAGGTAATATTAAACCTATTCAGTAGTGACGTTATACCAAATAATAAAATCAGTTATGCCTGTACTATAGGTGTCAACATTTTTGAATAAATGTTTAATATCTGTATACACTGAGTGAATAACACACTGGTATAAAACCAGGGCGGGCAGGCTAATCTCACTCAAAACTAACTATCGCGCTGAGACAGCAATAAAACTTAAATTAGTGTAACAGACTCTAGAAGCTAAAGATACTATCTAAGGCTTAACTATCAAGCAACTAGCTATCAAAACTACACAGATGTATCACTTACTACTACAGTAGCTAACGTTACATAATTAGATTAAAACATAAATGGTTACACAAGAGCTATCCACATTTATGACCTTAGAGGATTTATAACATTAAATAAGGTATTAAAAAGAGCCTATGTACCTTTTAAATGGCGTGTTGGTCTTCATACCGCTAGCCTGCTCTTGCGGCTCTGACTCTCTGGTCTGGTGGCCATGACGGGGAAAGGGTAGTGGGCACGGCACTTTGATTGAAAGTGACCAATTGAGAGGTCTTTCATCCTGGTGTGTAGAGACCGCCCACTGAGATACAGCTTAAACTTTTCAACTCGCAAGCAAAACTTTTCGAAAAAAAGACAGCAGAAAAGAGAGCAAGTAAGTAATAAAAAGGTGTGGTAGTGTATTTAGGCATTTTAACTTTATAAAAATTGATTTAAGAAGAGTACTCGACTTGGCATTAAACTTTTAAAAAAATATTATTGTCAATCTCAGTTACAGTTATGAACTATTACTACCATTTATGCAGCAGTTGTACTAGTTCTAGATTTTATACTGTTCAATAGTTAAATGTGTAATCTTGTTGACTACACTATACAGGGGCTCTATTAATGAAACACAATTTAAGGGGATACTAAGGTGACATATTCACATTTTTGTATATCACAATTCATCCAGAAATGAGATTAAGTGCTGTATTATAAATGAAAAGAACAATTTACTTAAAAATAGAGAGAAGGGGCCCAACACATTGCCCTTGCACAAACCCTGAGTTTCTGTGCTTACGCCCCTGATCTCAGGATAACGTTGTATAAAAAACTTGCTATGCCGTAGTTGACAGAGGACTGTCGGGACTCGTGAAATGTGCATTAATACTCCTTCATTCTTCATGTTATGTGGTTTACTTTGACATGTGAACAGTCTTTGTAGTGTTAAGAGAGGGAAAGTTATGAGTGAATTTTTGCAGCTCTCCTGGCATTTAGACATCAGCTAGCCACTATATTAGAGGTATGCACAGGCTTTAAACGAAAGCTCGAACCCGGCCCGTAGCCAAGATTGTTTCAGCCCGCCCGACCATTTCAGTTACATTTTAAGCCCCGACCCGAACCCAAGTGCGTTTAACAGCAAGGTTTGTAGAAATATGCTGCATTTTATTATTGCGTGCGATGAAAATTAAACAAATAGCTACATATAAACAAACACAGTTTCATCAAGGCCCCAAGCATGACCACACAAGAAAAAATAAGAAATAGGATAGACTTTGATGTGGGTTAACAGGTGTAAAGACAAAAATCCTCGAACTCAAACATCAAAAACAACTATTGATGTTGTGAGTGCCTGTCGCTGCTGCTTCTACTTCCAGGGATGCTGACAGTAATGACAAGATCATAATTATTCCAAAGTGCATTTTTCCCTGCATCATTTGGAACTGTAATAAGTTTTCCCTTGCTAATATTTTGCTTTATCGTACTCATATTACCATCACCTGCTGTGTTGTGACAATGAGGACAAGAGCAGGAACACATGCGCAGAACAGTTAATGCGTAAAACAGTTTTGTGTGTGTTTTTTCTCATGTTTTTTTGTAGTCACAACACAGCAAACATGAAAGCACACGGCACGCAAACTTTGTTTAAAGCCTTTTTTTTTACAAACCTGAATCCAACCCGAACACGAGGCTATTTATTAAACATTAACCACATCTGAAACTTGCATGTTTTTTGGGCCCGTTGGTTGCAGGCCTCTACACTATATAAATCACTATTTTTATTTATAAACAAGTGAATTTTGGCACAATATTTTCAGAGATGATAGACAAGAGGTTATAGAATAATAATTCAATTTAATGAAAAAACATTTGGACATAACTATTTATTGTTATTCCTGAAAACGTCCCAGTGCGACATCCAACAGGTTTTCCCAGATCACATCATAATTTGATAGCTGGGGAAGTAAATGGGTGCCAATGTTGTTGTGTTACCAACAGTTTGTAATATAGATTTTAATTAGAAAACGTGAATTCGTTTTTTTTTTTAATCTCTTTCTGTGTCCAAGTGTATCTTGGTAACCAATGCACAAAAACATATGCAATATCTCTCTAGTTATCTTACCATGCCAGTTTAATTTGATATTATTTCAATCTAATCATATTAAGCACGGAGTACAAATTTTGCAATTATATCTGTGCATATGTAAATGCTTTTAAATGGTAACAAGCAAGCATCCAATTGAAAGCCTGGCATTGTTTGAGTTTGCTTTCTATTCCCTGTTGATTGAATGCCTCAGTTCATTTATTTTGTGAAATGTGTTTAAACTGTAATCAAAGCACAGGTGAGAAGGAAAGCGCCTTTGGGTTTCAATAGGGATACACAATGGAGTGGGTTTAATGGAGTGATGCAGGTTGCTTCAAGGGAGTGTATTGCAAGTGAAATAGCTGTGGACTATATTCTCACTGTGATCTGATGTTTTCTCTTGCAGTACGGTCTTAAAAAAGATTCATTAGCAGTCCTATACAGAACTGTAATGTTAGCCCACCTCCTCTGCATCCAAGATATCCTCCAACCCATATGACATACTTATGTCATTTGTCCCTTCCTCAAATATGACAAACATGATAGTAGTCAGTAGTCAAGTCTTGAAGTCACAAATGCATGAAAAAGCTTCTATGCGTCAGCAACACATCTAATATTTTGTAATTTGTCAGCATTTCTAAGGTGGAAAAATGCTGTTTGGTGACATTTGAGATGTGATTTACAAATGACAGGTTGCTGTCTAATATAACGCCTACTAGGTCTTTAACTGTATTTGTTGGAGTAACAGTGCAGCCTTCAATTTGCAGGTTATAATCCGAAATATTCTGTTTACGTGTCTTTGGTCCGATAAGTAATATTTCTGTTTATTAGAATCTATAAGAAGCAAATTACTAGTCATCCAATGTTTTATATCTTCGATGCACTCTGCCAATTTGGATAGCTGGAAGGAATCATCTGGTCTTGATGAGGTATATAGCCGAGTATCTGCATAAAAGTGAAAGCTAATTCCATGTTTTCTAATAATGTTGCCAAGGTGCAGCATGTATATGGAGAATAGCAAGGATCCTAAAACCGATCCCTGAAGAAATCCTTAATTTACTTGCGTTAGATTTGATGATTACCCATTTAAATGGACAAATTGATATGTGTCTGATAAGTAAGATCTGAGCAATTGTAGTGCCTGTCCCTGAATACCTGTATAATTGTGTAAGCGATCTAAAACTATGTTATGGTCTACAGTATCGAACACAGCACTAAGGTCAAGCAGGACTAGGAGTGAGTTGTTATCTTTATCTGATGCTATAAGCAGGTTGTTAGTAATTTTAACGAGCGCAGTTTCAGTGCTATGATGCAGTCTAAAGCTAGATTGAAATTTTGCGGGTATGTCATTATTTTGTAAGAAGATCACAACTAAATGGACACTACTTTTTCTAGTATTTTAGACAGGTAAGGGAGATTTGAAATCAGTATGTACTGTATAGTTTACTAGTTCATTGGGGTCAAAGTTTGGTTTCTTGATAAGAGGTTTAATGACGCCCAGCTTAAAGGGTCCTGGGACATGGCCTAGATAAATAGGCGAGTTGATAATGTTATAAATGGGCTCAATTGCAATAGGTAGTAACGCTTTTAATAATTTAATAAGCATGTTGTAGATTTAGATTTTGCAATGAGTTGAATTAAATCTTCCTGTTTTATAGGTGAGAAATACTGTAGCTTTTCTATTGGGGCGATGGTTTGTACTAATTCATAGGACAGACTTGGAGGGTGAGTTTTTACTATTTTGTCCCAAATGTTTTCGGTATATAGGTGCGGCAAAATAACCAGGTCAGGTGATGTCAGTTTATTTGTTGATTTAGCAACTGGACTAAATAAAAAACATGGATTTTTTTGTTTCTATGAGGTTATGGAGTTATTCAGCCTGTGCTGCATTTAGTGCCTTTTTCCACGCAAAAGTTGCTGATCATGTCATCGAGCAATTCTGTATTTACTGGTATGGTTATTAAAGAAGTCAGATCTGGAAAGCTCTTTGTGAAACTATCTTTAGTAGTTGAGGTAATTGTTCTACCCTGTTGATAACAAGTTATACGGCTGATTTCTTCAGTGCGCAGTGTACATGTTCTAAGATGGTGATCGGTGACATCATCGCTTTGAGGTATGATATCTATACTGGTTGGATCGGCTCTGTGGGATATAGCCCATTACTTATTGATTTTGATGTTTTTTAATGTAAAACCATGCGAACGTCATAAGTAGACCTGATTCAAAAGTATAAAACAATAAACAAGGCCAAATCATGACAACTTAAAGTATATTTGAATCCATGAACATTTCTTAAACAACTAATACTTAAATAATACCTAATAAATGCGTCTTTATCTGACTGCACCAAACACCTGACAAGCATGGGGTCATTTTCATAACAATTGTTAGAGGACGCTTAAATTTAAAACATGATCTGTTGTCGTAATAAGCTACATGCACAAACAACCTTGTGAGTCCTTTGAGAGGGTTCTGCAACCCACCTATCCTTCACCCTTCTACCACCTACCACCTTGTCTTCTCCTTCTTGCACCTATCTTCTCCTCACACTTGTTATCTCTGAAGTCACTGGAAGCAGTAGTCTTCAAACGTGTCATTGCGGTCTCAGTCTCATTTACAAGAAACTTCTTTGGACTTGTTTGAATCTTTCAATCCATAATGTGACAGTCCGGTGTACAATTTATGCCCTCTGCTGCACCGTCACACACAGCCACATGCTCAGTTTATCTTCTCTCTCTCTCTCTCTCTCTCTTTCACAATATGGATTGCTCCTTTTCAGTTCGAGCTAAGTAATTCTTAAATTGGCAGAAAAAAATCCATCCATAAATCACAGACTTCATTACTTGCTTTCACTGTGAGTGTGGGTGTGTTCTAGTGGATCATGTGGAGGGCTCATGGCTCATTTATTCGTAATAATGTAAATTCCATTTTTCAAACATACATTTTGGTTGGCCATTCATCTTAAAGAAAAGCACTATCAATAAGACTGTTAGCCTTACATGCGACTTTTCTGCTTGGAGTCGCTTTTTATACAGGCAAATTTTTATGCGACATGGCATTTTTCTAAAAACATGTGTACCATGAATTTAGAAACACATATCTAATGAAAAGTAATTTACTTTAAAGACACAATTGTTATAATATCTATAAAGTTGGCAAAAGTGATATCTTTCAATCTTGCTAGTCATTCATGCAAAAAATGGTCATTATTGGTTGTATTTGTTAAAGGGGTCAAATGACACGAGTAAAACGAATATTATTGTTTGATTTATATATAATGCAATTTGTATACAGGATTTAAGGAAAAAATGCTGTATTTTCCATATACTGTGCATGTTTGTATCTCCTCTTTGCCCCGCCTCTCTGAAACATGAAGATTCTTTATAAAGCTCATCGCTCTGAAAAGCGAGGTGTTGCTTTGATTTGCCAGTTAACCAGTGCGTTGTGATTGGTAATTGTGGAATTAAGCAATTAAACTTACAGGTAACTCACTTTACTTGCGTATACATTTGGGCAGTCTTAGCCAAATCATACCACGAACTGACATAGATTTGAGGGGGTGTGGTTACACAAGGCGTTTCAGGCAGGTCTGGGTGAGCATGCGCTTTTAGATAGAATGCATCTTTTGTTCCAACACTAAAATTTTTGCAATTTTACAAGTCTAATACATGCATGGGCAATTTATAACTGAACACAGAAAAACACGTATCCGCGCCATATGACCCCTTTAACATTAGTTAAATCGCATTAGATAACATGAACTAATGAGTACTTGTACAGCATTTTTAAATCTTACTTCATGTTAATTTCTTTACTAATACATTGTTATAATCTAATGCGTTAACTGCTAACATTGGTTACTATACAATGAATAAATGTGGACAGTTTTGACATTAACGAGCAATAACACGGATTAAAAAATGCTGAATAAGAACATTGTTCGTTGCTAGTTCATGTTATCTTATGTATTTACTAATGTTAACAAATACAACCTTATTGTACAGTGTTACCAAAAATGTTCTTCAGATTTGTCACTATCACGTTACAAAACCACACAAATAAGGGTTTTAAACTGTAGGTCTGCCCCATTTTTTTGTAAAATGGTCCAAAAACTTCCCAGAAACATCATAGAAAATGAATGAAAAATAAAACAGCTCATATAATATTTAGTGTGTCCTCCTGAGGTTGACGAGCACTTTCTGAAGGTTAAGCCTTCACTTCCCTTCGCTGACCATTTATTGAGAGAAAAAAAACAAATCATACTTTAAGATTGTAGGGCCCTATTTTGTATCCTATTCATGAAAAGTGCCATATGCTCCTGAGGGAATATGCATTAATTATGTATTGTGCACTTTTGAGGTAGGGACGGGTGAGGTATTTGTAACTTTCAGTTTAAAAAGAAAAATATGCAGTTACTCAAGCATGATAACTGAGTTTAAAACTACACAGAACAACATCTCACATGTTTCATTTATAGATCCAGACAGAACATAATTTGATACAACAAACAAGCTTAAGTAGTACATAACTAGGGTTTTAGGGTTATGGTCCTACTTTGTATGGAGTGTCCATCAACAAGTTTATGTACATAGAATTCGTAAAACACTATTATTTCGGATTATACCACGGGGCTGTTGAATCCTTCAATCTGATTGGTTGACAAATGTTCTATGGGTATGCATTAACTTTCAGTAAAACGCATGACTATGAAGGTGTTACGGTCTGCTGACCGCATTACAGGTCCACTTCGCCAAGTTTAAGGTTAAAGCAGTGGTTCTCAACCCTGGCCCACAAGATCCATTTTCTGCTGAGTTTAGACCCAGCTCTGATAAAACACACCTGAACAAGCTAATCAGCGGCTTCAGCAACAGACGCATTAAACGTAATATGGGGCTGAGCAAATTGCTTGGCGCATGGCATTAAAGTCCCGTGAGAGCTATTCGGATGCAGTCGGCACTTGAATCGCTCTCGCGGTACTTTAAAGGCAAACTGTAGACCGATAGATTAAGTTGAATGCATCTGTTCCTAAAGACGCTGATTAGCTTGTCCAGGTGTGTTACATCAGAGCTGGGGCTTAACTTGGCATGATAATGAATGTTGGGGGCCATAGTTGAGAACCACTGGGTTATAGTGTAGCCTACAGGACAGCACCCCACACAGCACCCTGCTATTGATCTGACGTTTATAACGTCAAACTTGACTGTTAATGGAAACGTGTGCAGTTTCGTGGAAATAAACAAAGCATTTCAAAATAAATATAGAAATACATATACTGAAATTGAATAAATGAAGTAACTAAATAGAAAAACAAAATGCATTAATAAACAGCATACTCGTTGGTTTTCCTCTTCAAGCTGCTTATAACAAATATATTTTGATAGACCTACTCTTTCAAAAGTTTGGGTATTTTTTTTACTGCTGAAGATATAAATAATACGAGAAATAATAAATGTACTATCGCTGGCTTTTCTGTCACATTACGCGATCTCTCACTAACTCACTCACTCACACCACGTGGCTCAAGCTTCCGAGTCCTTTCACTCTAACGGAAATGAGATGCGAAAGAAAGTAGTCCTTACCATCAAGTGTTTTAAAGACGATAACATGACAAAACATTGAAATTAAACATTTAAACAATGCCATGTGGGGTGGTAACCGTGGTATAACGGAATAATTGACTGCGGTCCGTTCAATTATTCGAAAGTTAATGCTTGTCCCTACATATATATCTCTTTGTTGATGTTTGGAGATTATTGTTTATCATTTTCTTTTGTTTCAAATTAAAAGATATTAATTTGAATAGTTTCTTGTGTTGACTCTGGGACGGGAGGCTGGTTTGCCCTGGTTTTCTCACCAAGGTTGTATATTTTTCTAGTTATTTTCTAGTTGGCCGCATTACCACCTCGGGGTGTGCATTAACTTTCGAATAATTGAACGGCCCGCCGTAAATTATTCTTTACATAACAGGTAGTTATTCTTACCTTACTTCTTGACTGACTCTCAAATGATTCGTTCCATGATTCATCTATCTAATCCCCTCCTTTCCGATAGCCTTGTCTGATGTGATTGGTCAGATGGTCTAGTCTGCCGTGATTTTTCTTCCGCGAATGAGTCTCTCGAGCAACAGTGTTTGGGGGAGAAGAGTGAAGTTCCCTTTCTGTCGGTCTCTCGACGTTGTGTCGAGAACGACAGATGGGGTTCGCCCTTGAGAACCAATCAACTCTGACTACTATAGAAAAGGCCAATGAAATTTGGCGAATGCAATTTGCATGCCGGGCTCCGCCCCCGGAAATCCGGTATAAAAGGAGGCCGGCGTGCAGCATTCACTTACCTTTTGTTCTTCAGAGCCATCGCTCATGAGTACAACTCAGGATTCAATCCTCTACAACTACACGCTGGTGCTACGACGTGTTACAGCGGATCGTCCCTTCTGCAGCGACCTTCCCCTGGGCGTCTCGGCGGTTCCGGAGGTGTTAGAGATTTTTTCTAAAAGTCCTTTTCAGGACTGACTGAGCATTCTCCAGCGCGGCATGTCCCGCTGTTCTCTTGGGTGCGGCACCCTCATCGAGGAGGGGGATGGACACGATCGCTGCATTAGGTGTCTGGGCGTCCAGCACACTGAAGCAGCGTTCGTTGACACATCTGCCTGCACTGCGGGCAGATTGTCATTCAGAAGTTGCGGTCACGGGTGGCTGTCTTCCTACGGGAACCAGCCACCATTTCGTCTGCTACCCGGGCTGTGACATCTGTGGCTACGGCCCCGATGACCACCCACGTTAGCAGCGTTAGTGATACGGGGAACTCTGCGAACGTAAACCCGCCAGCCAAGTGCTCACGGGCCGATCGCACCCCGATTCGCTCTTCTGAACGTTCCCCAACCGGCGGTGGCATACCGTCCGGATCCTCACGCACACACTCGGAAACGATGTGTGACGTAGATGAGATGTCGCTCGCAGCATCGGAGGGAGACTGGCATCCGACTCTGCCGAATCCAAACTCCACCCCCAGCGGTCGAGTTCAGGAGGAAGCAGAAGTGATGTCATCCGTGCTAACCCGGGGATACGTGGTTCCCGAGGTCGGTGCGCGGTGCAAACCGCGCCCACCCCGGGTGCCATGTTTTTCCCGGAGGTGCATGAGGAGCTGTGTAAAACTTGGAACGCTCCACTCACGGACCGTTCCAGTGAAACCAGCTCCGGCTCCCTTACTTCCCTCGATGGTGAGGCAGCCAAGGACTGCGTCGAGATCCCCCGGGTGGAACGTCCGCCTGCGGTGCACCTGTGCCGCGGACGGCTACCACCTGGGGGGGGATCGACCACTCCTACCGTCCAAAGCACGTAAGACTTCGGCATCACTGGTGTCGAAAGCTTGCGATGTTGCGGGCCAGGCTGCCTCCTCTCTCTATGCCTTGGCCATCCTGCAGGTCCGCCAGGCCAGGGCGTTGAGAGGGCTCCACGAGGGTAAGGCCGACCCGGGTATAATGCAGGATCTCCGTGCCACCGCTGACAGCGCTCTACGGGCGACTAAGGCGGCGGCACGGGCCCTGGGTCGGACGATGTCCACGGTAGTGGTCCAGGAGAGACACCCCCGGCTATACCTTGTGCAGAAGAGTGACAGCAAGGAAGTCCGCTTTCTTGATGCACTCATCTCGCAGGGTGGGTTGTTGGTAACACCGTCGAGGACTGCGCTCAGCAGTTTTTTGACGGCGAAGCAGACAGTGGCAATTAACCACATTTTTTTCACGCCGCGACTCGGCCGCCTACAGGCCTCCGAGATCTCACGTGACGTCTGCTTCCCTGCAACCCAGGACCCTTTCGACATCGGCTCCGGTTCCTGTGCCCCCACAGGCGGCACCCCGGAAGCAGAGGTCGAGGGGGAAACCTCCACCCCGTCAGCAACCTCCTCGCGAGAAGGGACACTGACGGGAAGACCCCAGGGAGAACAACATCGGGCCCGAACCTTCACAGCCACGGCTCTGATCGGTCGGTACGGGACGACTCCTGCCTCGTCACCAAAGCCGGGCCCTTGTTAGGGCTTGGCGCCCACTTACTCACTGAGTTTTCTGTTCTCCCCGGGTTTACTTGCAGCCGATCGCACACTCCACTGGACTGTGCTCGGCGAACCGACCTCACACCCTGGCGAGGCGTGAGGTCGTACACATATACGACAGCCGTCACCACTCTCAAACCGACAGTGCGTGCCGTTGTCCCGCCAGGCAGGTAAGCAGGCGGAGCAAAAACCTTCCCTCCGGGGACTCCCCGCGACATGGTTAGCTCCGCCAGCCGACGAACCACCCCCCGTGGGAATGATGAAGCAGACCGTCCCCTTGGTCACCCTGTCACAGTCCCTGGGAGCTCGAGAGCTGCCCACACTGTCTCGCTGGCTAATGAGGGCGGTCCGTCTTGGTTACTCGATCCAGTTCGCCAGAGACTCACCCAAGTTTCGGGGCATCATCTCTCCCTCTGTCAGAGGCAGGGACGCCTCCGTACTTCGGGTAGAGGTCCCCACCCTTCTGGCAAAACAGGCATCGAGTTCGTCCCTCAAAACCAAGATGTTCAGTGGGTCACCACCCGCACTTCATCGTTCCCAAGAAAGACGGCGGGTTGCCCCCAAAGGCTGCGTACCCTGAACAGAGCACCTTCACAAGCTGCCATTCAGGGTGCTCACACAGAGGCGCGTCCCTGACATCTATGAGGTGTCAGGATTGGTTCGTGGCAATCGACCTGAAGGACGCTTACTTTCATGTCTCGATCCTCCTCGACACCGGCCGTTCCCACGGTTCGCGTGCGAGAGGCGGGCATATCAGTACAGAGTCCTCCCTTTCGGTCTGTCCCTGACCGCCCTTTCTCCCTGAGAGGAGGAAGGCGAGCGGGTACTAAACTATCTCAGCGACTGGCCTATCTTGGCACACTCGCGAGATCTGTTATGTACACAAAGGGACCTGGTGCTCCGGCACCTAGGTCGATTGGGACTCCAGGTCAACCAAGAGAGGGGCAAGCTCTCCCCAGTGCAGAGCGTCCTCTTTCTCGGTATGGAACTCAGCTCTGTCACCATGTCGGCATACCTGTCCGCAGTTGTGCCCAACCAGTGTTGAACTGTCTGAAATGAACATTTTTGGCAGACAGCGGTCCCCCTGAAACAATTCAGAGGCTCCTGGGACACATGGCGTCCTCGCGGGCTAATACCCCTCGAGTTGATGCACATGACACCGCTCCAACACTGGTTTCAGAGTCGAGTTCCGAGGAGAGCGTGGCACACCGGCAGCAGGCGCATGGTGATGCCGCCCTGCTGCCGACGCACCATAACCCCTAGTCTTTATGACTTTTTCGACGGACTCAGGTCCCTCTGAGCAGGTTATGAGGCAGGTCGTGGTGACGACTGAAGTCTCCCTGCAGGGGTGCGGTGTAGTGTGCAACGGGCACGCAGGTGGGGTGTTGGACGAACCCCCGCCTGCGCTGGCATATCAATTGCCAAGAGTTGTGGGCTATGCTACTTGCACTGAGCAGGCTACGGCCTCTCGTGCGAGACATGCACGTGCTGTTCCGAGGACAGCACTATAGCTGTAGCGAATACAGATCGTCAGGGTGGCGTTCGCACACAGCAGCTAAACACAACTTGCTCGACGCCTCCTCCGGTGGAGTCAACAGGTGACTCGTTCCCTGCAGGCCACACACCCCGGGCAAACTGAACTAGACAGCCGACGTGCTTTCTCGCCAGTTTATGCCTCGTGGAGAGTGGCGACTCCACCCCCGTGCAGTCCAGCTCATTTGGACGCTGTTCGGGTAGGCCCAGGTAAAACCTGTTCACCTCCCGTAACACCACCATTTGCCCGCTTGATAGTCCCTGCCCTCGGCACGGATATCCTTGCGCACAGCTGGCCGCGGGATGGGCGGAAGCACACCTTCCCCCCCCCAGGAGCCTTCTTGTACAGACTCTGTGCAAGGTCAGGGAGCAGGAGCACCAAGTGTTATTGGTTACACCACACCGGTCTAACCGCACTTGGCCTCAGAGCCGATGCTCTGGACAGCGACTCCCCCTGAACCATTCCCCTGACAGAGGACCTGCTCTCTCAGGGGAAGGACACGTTCTGGCATCCCAGATCAGACCTCTGGAACACCCATGTCTGGTCTCTAGACGGGACGAGAAGATCCTAAGATGGCTACTCCCCCTATACGGCTGAGACCATCACCCAGGCTAGGGCCCCATCTACTAGGCGGTTACACGCCTCTAGACGGTGCCTCTTCTCGTCCTGGTGTCTTTCTCAACGAGAAAGACCCACTGAGGTGCTTGATCAGGATTGTGTTCCCCTCCTCACGAGACTGGAGACTAACATCTCCCTTCCACACTGAAAGTGTATGTAGTCGCTATTGCCACTCATCACGACTCAGTCGGTGGAAAGTTTCTAGGGCAACACGACCTGGTCACCAGGTTCCTAAGCAGCGAGAGGGCGGAATCCGCCTCATCTCCGCTCCATACCCTCTTGGGACCCTAAGTGGTCCTGGGGAGCCTCAGGGCCCCCCAAAGAGCCCCTCGGAGGTTCCGATCTTCCTCATAGAGTAAGACGGCCCTCCTGACGGCGCTCACTTCTTCAAGAGGGTAGGGGACCACCGAGCATCCTCCGTGTCCCTGGATTGCCTTAAACTCGGCCCTGGAAACTCTCACGTTATCTTGAGACCCAGGCCCGGATGCGTGCCCAAGAAGTTCCCACTACTCCCTCCGGGGCCAAGTGGTGAACTTGCAGGCGCTCCCCATAGGGGAGGAAGACCCAACCCGATTAGTGTTGTGTCCAGTACGTACTGGACCGCACGCAGAGCTCTGAAGCTCTGACCAGCTCCGTGTCTGTTGGAGGACAGCAGAAGGGGAAGGCTGTCTCCAAACAGAGGCTGGCGCACTGGGTCGTGGACGCCGTTACGACGGCATTCCGATCTCAGAATCTCCCATGCCCATTGGCAGTGAGGGCTCACTCCACACGGAGTTTAGCCACCTCCTGGACACTGGCAGAAGCGCCTCTCTAGCAGACATCTGTAGAGCTGCGGGTTGGGCTATGCCCAAACACCTTCGCAAGGGTTAACAACCTTCGCGTAAACCCGGTGTCAGCCCACGTCCTGCGTGGCGTCATGTAGGACTGGCATCCGGGGGGGCGTATGCCTGCGAAAGCACCTTTCCACCCTCTAACAGGTTGGGTCAGTGTGCTATTTACCTTTTCTTCTTACCCGAACACATCGCTAAGAAACTGGTACCTCACCAGCCTCCCTTCTTACCCAGACACTGGTTAAGAATAGGCATTCCATCCATCACCAAACAAGCACCCCCTGGGGGCTGGCTGGGCAGAGCAGCCTTCCCCCTTAGGCCGGGATACCATGTGAGCTATCACAGATAGCTCTAACCGGACCTAGTGCTACCGGACGTCTGTAACACCCCCTCCGTGGGCTGTTCCGTCTGATGTATCCTCATGAGAATGGTTCCCACTCCTGGTAACCCATGAGCTTCCCCAGGTGGGCCTCCACCTCGCGGTTAACTACTCAGTCCGCACGTTCCATGCGTTCTCCTCCAAGGACGAGACCATACCTATATCCACCATATTCCTCCCCACGGGTAGGAGGTGGCCTCTGTAGCGCTTCTCTGATTAAGAGTCGCGCTTACCCGGTGTAAACTGATCTGGATGGCCTCTCGCCTATAGAGAGCTAAGGCCCCGTCCGTGAAAGTTACCGGTCAGGGCTGTACCCATCTTTCTCCAAGAAAGCTCTGGAACCCCCCGACCACCACACTGGAAGGTTACAGTCTCACGAAAGCTTCGAGATGACACGCCCAGGCTTGTTACCGTCGCTTCGCTAGAGATTGTGACGCGATACAGCGTTGTGGCGTTTTCCATAGGCAACCCCATCTGTCGTTCTCGACACAACGTCGAGAGACCGACAGAAAGGGAACGTCTTGGTTACGTATGTAACCTCAGTTCCCTGATGGAGGGAACGAGACGTTGTGTCCCTTATGCCACGAACACGTATCGTATTCTGCTGCAGTTTGAGAGGTCTCAGGCTCTTCAGAACAAAGGTAAGTGAATGCTGCACGCCGGCCTCCTTTTATACCGGATTTCCGGGGGCGGAGCCCGGCATGCAAATTGCATTCGCCAAATTTCATTGGCCTTTTCTATAGTAGTCAGAGTTGATTGGTTCTCAAGGGCGAACCCCATCTGTCGTTCTCGACACAACGTCTCGTTCCCTCCATCAGGGAACTGAGGTTACATACGTAACCAAGACGTTCTCGCGGGCAGTCCTAGCAAATCGTAGGCGGGGACTATATGTAGTGAAGTAAATCCACTACAGTTCGCGATAAGGACTAGGTCAGACTTGTAAGCCAATAACTTTGTTATTCGTTCACATTCGGATTTACAACTTGGCAGACTGCTTACTTTAAAACAAGTCAACATTACACACTTCATGAAATTTAATTTTCATGATCTCATGTTATGTATGCTTAAATCAAAGTCAGTGAGCAGCAGCTTAGGCGAAATGTGACTGCGTATTTAGAAAGTGAAATAACTTTCTAATGAAGCCTTTTATAATTCCCTCACTTAATCAAGCAGTGGCTGATTTAGACAGAGAGAGATGAGAGCGAGGAGAAGAATGCATAAGGATGAAATATCTGTAGGGCCAGATCCAGGGTGCACGTCTGAGTCTGCACCCTCTTATCCGAACAATCTTCAAATGTTAAAGCTTCCCCAACAATGAATGGAAGGCTCCTGGTGGTGCTATCACAGTGTGGTAGTGGTCACCTAAAACCTTCCGACTGACTGCACTCCTGCTGTGGAATGAACTTCCAACCTCAACGTGCAACATCACAAAATGTCTAGAGATGCAGCTTTTCCACAGACAACTCACTGACTTATAATCTTATTTTAGCCGCTGAAGGGACGTCACGTGTCCAGAGTCCGATCTCATCCAGAACCGCGAGGCTGCACGGCGGCGAGGGCTCTTCGACAGCATGTCTCTCCTTCCTCCCAGGTTTCGCCACCAATGTAATACAGTTCAGTAAAAGGAAGGAAGGAGGCGAGAACCGGTGAACATTTAAATAAAGTTTAATCAAAACAAACAAACAATAACACGGAAGTAAAATGACGAACATACAGACAAACTTAAAACATATGTCCGGGTCCGGGTCCGGGTCCGGGTCCGGGTCCGGGCCCGGTCCTCTCTCGCCGGTAGTCCTGACGATCTGTCCTTTTATGCTCCCGAACTCCTCCGTGGGAGATGCAGGACCGGTGCGCGCACAGCTGATTTCCATTATCCCTCACGCCACCAGCAGCTCTCGTCACGCCTTCCTCGCGACATATACGTTTGTAAATTTCGAAGTTGGTGACATGGTAAAAGTCTGACTATGTTAAAGGGATTGGTCACCCAAAATTATACATGCATTATTTAGATGCCTGCTTGTCGTTTTAAACCTATGACTTTCTTCCTTCTTCAGAACACAAAAGAAGATATTTAGAAAAATGTTGGTAACAGAAAACTGTTGGTCTCCATTGACTGCTATTGTATTGACACAAAACCAATACAAGTCAATGGGAACCAGCAGTTTTTGGTTACCAACATTTTTCAAAATATCTTTTTTGTGTTGTATTCCTTTAAATCTGTAAATGTGAATTCTGAAATAGTTGTACATGCTGCTGTCCTCACATATGCGCTCTATACTAACAAGGACCGGTTTAATTTAATTACAATTGATGCCTGTTAAAACTCTTTGTAATAAGAGAGTCTCTGTCTACCCAATAATAAATGAATACGGTCCTCTACCCCCGCACTATTCTCTCCCACAAATGTTTAGAGGGTCCGCAGTGTGTAGTGTGCTCATTCGTCTTGATAAAATAATGACGGGCCGTTTTTACAGCAGTCCTGGCTCTGAGGAGCTGCCCGGCAGCACATTTCTATAAAGCCGCCAGAGTGCACCCTGAACACTTGGACACAAAGCCAATTAGATGCCTGTTTACCAATTCAGCTTCAAATGTGGACCTTCAAGTATGGAGGTCAGTCTTTATGCAGAGGAACAATGTTAAAAACAATACACCCGTTCCATTGCATTTCATAAGCGATGTACGGGAAATGCTACAAGGAAAGGCAAAACTGTGATAATTTCTCTGTAAACCACTTATCGCTTTAGTAAATGTTTTGTGATATCCCTTTAGAACAATAATTGCTGATTTCACATCATAATTCACACCTTCAAATAAAATCCACCCATTTGGGTATATTGCATGTGTAATGCTTTGCACTTGGCAAGTACATTTGACACGTAATTGCACATCTCCGAATGATGCTGTCTTTTGCAGTGCATTTCAATATAACCGGTGCAGAAATCGTTCCACAAAATGAAATCACTATCTAATCACAGACCCGCCAATGAAAAGCAATGTCATGAGTACACATTTTTCACATTTTCATTTTGTTGCTCTGTAATGATTGCATTTCTGTGTGACACCAGCTCTTCTCCTACGGTGTTTAAAAATGATAATCAAACACTTCACATTTCCCATTCTCTTTACAAACTGCATTTGTTAAACAAATAATTTTGTTACTTCTTGAGATTGCATTTTCTCAACAGGGCACGCACAATCAAACCGAGCTGAAATTAATAGTTATGTTGTTATTTACCACAAACACTGTGTGACTGTCGACTTGTTTGCTGAAGGGAGAAGTGCTATAATTTGCATTGAATTAAATCAAGTTAAATATTAATCTACTGCTACACTATGTGAAAAATGGGTTCCCACGATTCCAGTTGTTTGAAGCGTCATCCAAAAAGAAAAATCCTGTCATCATTTACTCACCCTCCTGTCATTTCAAACCTGTATGACCATCTTTCCTCAGCAGAACACAAAATAAAATATTTTGTAGAAAGAAGGTAACCAAACAGCACTGGCCCCCATTCACTTCTATATTATGGACACAAAACCAATGCAAGTGAATGGGATCCAGTTAACAACATTCTTCAAATATCTTCTTTGGTATTCTACAGAGCAGAGGAATTCATACAGGTTTGAAATGACAACAGGATGAGTAAATGACAACAAAATATTATATTTTGGGCGAACTATCAATTTAAAGCTCCAGTGTGTAAATTTTGGGATGATCTATTAATAGAAATGCAACATAATATACATAGCTATGTCTTCATAGGTGTATAAAGTGCTTACACAATACAGCGTTATGTTTTTATTACCCAAGAATAAGCTATTTATATCTACATTGCATGTAATTCCCTAGTCATAGTGATTCAAAAGGGAGGGGAGGGATGGAGTGAGCGGTTGGTTGCAATTAGCCGCTAGATATTTCTGACTGGACTTTTAAGGAAGTTTATCTGACATCTATTAACTTATATTCCTGTCTCACCTTAGAAAAGAGGTTGTCTTCCAAATTCTCCCAAACTTTTATTTTTTTCTTCTTTCATGCCTTTAGCCCCTCCCTCTTTTTTTAGCAAAATATTGGTCGACCCCCAACTCCCCTCTACTTCTCTCTCCACCCTCTTCTCCAACAGCCTGAGAATGCTTTTGAGAGAGAGAGTTTGTGTCCAAGGCTGAATAGAGGATTTGTTCAAACCCAAGTGAAAGACAAATAATGCACAAAGGAGTCAACTTGCTCAGGATGATGGCGTTTTTTTTTACCTTTCCTGTTTAGTTGAATGTATGTGTGCATGCATATTAATAGGTTAATGCATATTGTATGTTGTGTGAAACCATTTGGTGCATTCAGCTGCATGCAAACTTATTTTGTATAAAATTGTCTCTGTATTTGGCAAAATGTGCGCTTCTGTATACATTCCATTAAGATTGGAATATCACACACTTTTATATGCATGCCTTTGAAGTTTCACACTGAACCACTGAACTTCCTCTAAAGCTTTGCTCTGTAGCATGTGGGTCTGATTATTTGCTAGACGTGCTTTGTTCTTCTGAAGTTTCTTTCTGTTGTAACTCCTTTGCTCAGAATGATGAATTCCTACGAACTCCACATCGTGCTTTCGTTTCTTCTTCTGCTTTCTATCACCTTGTCCTCTGTTCTTGCTGGAATGGACTCTTGTTATGATGAGCAGGGCAACATGAACCGCTGCCTGCCTAAATTCGAGAACGCAGGCTTTAATCGTTCCGTGATTGTTTCCAACGTGTGTGGCATCCCGCCCGAGGATTATTGTATGCAGACGGGCTCCACGCAATCTTGTCACCACTGTGACGCCTTCGACTCGGAACTGAACCACAATGCCACTTACCTGACGGACTTCCACATAGATGAAGAGCACACCTGGTGGCAGAGCCAGTCTATGTTCTATGGAGTTCAGTATCCTAATTCAGTCAATATCACTCTGCATCTTGGTAAGACATTTAAATTGAACATAAAATAATTTTAATATTGATATTAAAGGCATGCCAATGAATGTGTCTAAAAATATTTTTAGAATTTAGCCTTTCTACACCGGACATGACCGGTACGATGCGACACGAAAAAAGACATATTATAAATATATAAAGACATAAAAATAATATATAGATAAGAATATAATGGTAAATTTTGTCACACTGGATGCGCCACGAAAATCCCATTAGAACAAGCGTTGTCTCGTGTCATGCCTCATCCGGCAGACACGGTGTTAGTTTGTCTGAGTTCAAACAGATTTGCATGGATAAACAAAAAAATAGTTGGTTGGCGGAATTAGGTGTGCAGAATAAGTATCATGTTTGGAATGTGATATTTTTAATATTAAGGGCAGAGCGGTTATTTTTCTATGTTTAAAATTATGCATTTGGCAGATGCTGTTTTTCAAAGTGACTTCAGTACATTCAAGCGTATTAAGCGCTTTTAAATTTGAGTATAAATTCAGTGATGAATGAATAGTATTTGAAATAGATGTGTCATTTTCATATTTTTTAGCTCTTTTTTGCACCAGATCAAGTGCTTTACCCAACATTTGCTAAATACAAAATGCATTTTAATAGGAACATGTCCTATTAAAGAAAACTGTCAGCAAACATGAATCTAAATACGAGTCTTTTACGTATCCTACCTTTAAACCCATACATGTTTAAACATATTTTAAACGTTTTCCTGTGCTTAAATATCAATCTGCCTGGTACTCTCTCTGAACACAAGTGGGCAGAGATAATCTTGCTTGTCAGGATAGATTTCTTAGACATGAACTTTGTGCTGACTGTAAATGAGAACAGCTGTGTCCTGTCTGATCAGATCACTCAAATATCTCACCTTTTGCTGATGTAGTTTCATTACTTTATGGTGGAAGCATAAACTGTGAATGGCAATAAGCAATTTCCTTTAAGTATATCTCTAAGAATGTGACTATTTTTAAGATCAAAAATTTGACCAGCTCAAAGTATAGGCCTACATGTTTATATTTTGGTCAGTTTGTTTTCTTTTCATTGATACAGCCGAACAAACAGACAAATGATTACAACAGGGATGTCTCAACATATATCATTAAAAATAATTTTAGACAGTAGATGACAAGACATCTCCTCAGGAGAGCACTTTGAAACACCACATTGTGAGCAGATGTTTGACACACAGCGTCCAATACAAAACAGCTTCTTCTGAACATTTCCGCTTACGCTTATGCCATTGTTTAAAAAACATTCAAAGCCATTGGTTGCTCAACAAAACTGTCTTGACTAGAACTGAGTACAAGTACGTGTATGTGCTGTGCTTGCTCCATTTCGATTCGATTTTCTGAAGCGGTTGCAAATGTTCAACTTAAAGTGATAGCATGTGACCTGCATAAATGTCTTTGTTCTGCTGAACACACAGCAAGATATTTTGAAGAATGTCAGTTCTCATTCTCTGTTTACTGCAATAGTTGGTTAATATATACTGTAGGTCAATGGGCCATGAGATCTGACATTCTTCGTTCTATCGTTCTCTGTGTTCAGCAGAACAAAGAAATTTATACAAGTTTGGAACAATCTGAGTGGGTGAATGTGTTTGATAATATAAGAAAAAAGCAAAGATAAATGTCAACATGACAGTATGTAAAACATTTACGGTTTAGCCTTTTTTAAAGTATATTTATTATATAACTACTATGGATGACCATTCAGCCAGTTTTCTCTCAGGGCGGAAAAGGTAAAAAAAACATAGTAAAAAAATCAACACATTTATCGCAGTATTAAGAACTTCCCGGATGTACATCCTATATTTGTTTTGGATCAACATAATAAGAAAGAAAGAAAATTATGTTTTAAAATACTAATAAACAGAGCTGAATATTTGGACACCAAAATTGCATCTGTCTAATATGCTTTTTGCTTTGGTTCAGACATGGGTTGCAGTTGGGTGTCAATAAAAGCCCCTTTTCATGTTTCTTAACCAAACAGAATACATCCAAGGGAGGCCTACACAGACATATACACACAGTGGAGGCATCTTTGGGGGTGGTACAGAAAACATTTTAAAGAATAAGACAAACACAGAAAGCAGCAGAGTCCAGTGGCAGGTCAGGGCTATCCCATACACACACATGTAAACATACACAAACACCCACATACACATACTTTAAGGAATGTTTCCACATCTGGTTTCCATTGTGGCCTTTATTCAAAGATGTTCAAAAAAACAATATGAGATACAGATGGTTGCAGCTAAATACCTAAACAGGACATCAAAAACTATGCAAATTACAAACACTTTGAAATACCATTTACTAGATGTCGTAGGAAACACAACCGCCTCACACATTGTGTCAATCGTAAAGCTTACAGCATGATAGATGATTTTGATATGGTGTTTACGCTCAGCTATGCGTTTCACATAAATATTACTGTAAATCTGGTTTAGTTTGATCGAGTTCAGACAAAACACACCCACATATATATATACAGATAAGTCTAGTCTACTCGTTCTTTTTAGACAAACAAGCACAACAGCTGGCGGAAGTTCACTGTATAAAGTAAACATGCACGTATTAAACCTGTGTGTGATGAATACACCACAGTACATTTACACATGTGCATTTTCAAATTCAAGTCCAACTCAGTAATTCAGCGTTTTGTTCCAGACTGCAAGTTCATTCATTATGATTAGAGATTTAGACCACCTCAAATTTTGAGCTTTTCTTTCTCATTTCGCTCTATTTCCTTCTCCTCTTTTCTCCAGCCAAGATAATCTTCTTTCATGCTGAGATCTAATGATGTTTAAATGATTTCAACATGGCAACCGACATGGTCCATGTTTGAAGACAGACTGAGCTGAAAAGAAAATGGATTATTTAAGGAGATATTTTTTAGTTGTAAACAGCTTTTTGCAAGTCAAGAGACCAAGACCATAAGAGGTCAGCTCTGATTTGATTGTAACAACAAGATATCACTGCTGTGGCTTAAAAAAGATAATATTCAGGACAAATAGTATATATTTGAATAAACCAAATAACTGAATGATTTGTCACATTTAAAATAGGAATATACAAGTCATGATAATCTCTATGACAATGAGTTTGATTTATTTCAGTTATTCAGTCATAAACCAGGCACCTTTAATATACAGACAATAATAATATATGAATAAATAATATATACTGATTTCCTCTCTTTGCCCCCTCTTTCAGTTCCACTCAACATTTGTTTATATTTTTTGCTGACGTGTTGTTTTTCTGAATTAGTATATTCATAATGGCTAAGACAGGCAAAAAGAAAAAAATCAAATCATATTTCTTGTCATCTTTTACACAACAGCCCTACCAAGATGTTTTATTTATATTTCTTATACAAATAAACAAATATGTCATGAATAGCAGAAGTAAACACAATCAGATTAGTATGTGATGTTTAAAACCATAAAAGATGAAGGGACGCAGATGTAAATCTTACCCGAGCTCAGTGTACAGGGTATTCTGTGTACTTTATTTGTAGATGCTTTAATTATAGATTTTTGTGGGATCTCTGCAGCAGAAGATTTAATTTTGTATACATCTCTGCAATTTTGGTTTTATTACAACTTTCAATACTTTCAAGAAAAATATATATATTTTAAAAACATTATTTTTCCCCAAGGCAAGGCCTTCGAGATCACATATGTCCGTTTAAAATTCTACTCCAGCCGACCGGAGAGCTTTGCAATCTACAAGCGTACAGAAGAGAATGGACCATGGCAACCGTACCAATACTACAGCGCTTCCTGTCGCAAGACTTATGAGAGGGACAACAAAGGCTTCATACGACCAGGAGATAATGAGAGGACGGCCCTCTGCACAGACGAGTTTAGTGACATCTCTCCACTAGCTGGTGGAAATGTGGCCTTCTCAACAATAGAGGGACGACCCAGTGCCTACAACTTTGACCAGAGTCCTGTGTTACAGGTTTGACCTATGTTTTGCATGTTATTAATGTGATTTCATATTAATGTTTCCATATTAATGCGAATGAATGATCAGTGTTGGCACAAACAGCGATAATTGTTCAGAAATTATGACTGTCGAATGTCATTATAGATTCATTTATTTACTCGAAAAATGCTGTGTTATTTTCAATTCAGTGTTAGGTCAAAAAGGGACAAACCTAAACGTTGGGTTGTTTCAACCAAAAATGCTAGGTGGTTTTAGCCTATTCTTGGGTCAAATCTGAATCATTTTTTGCGTTAATTTAATTTAACAGCTTGTTTCATCCCTTTTTGACCCAACGCAATGCCATAAAATATTTTTTTTGTTTCCCCAAAGAACCACTCACTCAAAGGCTTTTAAGAGAATCATTTCTTTCCTTCACAGTGTGAAGAATCTTGTTTCACTGGAACCTTCTTTTCACCAGAAAGGTTCTCCAAATGTTAAAGATGCTCTATGGAATGTTTCAGCCAAAATACTTAAAAATAAAGGTGCTTAAAAGGTTCTTCACAGCAATGCCATAGAATAACCATTTTTGGTTCCACAAAGAACCATTCAGTCAAAGGTTCTCTTTCTTACCTTTTTATAATCTCAAGAATTTTTTTGGAACCTCAAGAACTTCACAAAGAACCTTTCTCTGATTCTTCATGGAACCATTTAGACAAAAAATATTTTTCTATGGCATCGTGAAGCATGAGTGTATCATGATCAAGCCTACACTGTGGTTTTAATCTTCTGACTTTCACTCTGTAAAAAGTGGCGCTTCACGATGCCGTATAACAATTTTTGCTTAATGATTCCATAAAGAACCTTTAACATGCAGAAACATTCTGTTACAGAAAAGGTTCTCTCAAGTGGAAAGGTGTTTTTTTAGAGATTTTGATAAAAAAGTGAGAAATGGGTCCTGTGAGAACCTTTGAGTAAACAGACCAAAATGGTTCTTAAATGGCATCACCTTTTTGTAACATTTTGTAACATTGTTCCTGGCAGAATCACACAGCCAAACATGAGTGCTCAGCATGTCACGCTTCTAAATAGAGAGTGCAACCTTTTCTGAGCAGTTGTAGTGAGCTCCTTCCACACAGAGAAACAGTCACAGTCTTCAAAAGAAGTTCAGAAAATCCAAGTTGACAGACCATAGCCAGAGCTTGATATTATCTCAAGGAAAAATGTACGCAGACTCACACATTCATTTAATGTATGAATAGACACATATGCATTGGAATAGGTTAAAATCAAACCAAAGTTGACATGATATTAGATGATCACTACCTGCCAACACTCACACAGAGACATTTCCTCCTCCACATCTATTTTTAAAACCAACATAATGATGATGAGAGAAAAAGAACAATGATTTAGCCAAAAGTAAAATGGCCATTAAAGCATGTTTATCAGATTGTTTTGTGAATTTTGAAAACTTTGAAAAGAAGAAAACTTTGATTATGTATTGATAATCAAAATCCTGCATCCTGCAGGAGTAAGAACAGCCACTGGTGCTCCCTCAGTAAAGGTTGCATAACACCTCAGCATTTGATGATCAGTACTTTCCTTGTATACAGTTAATCTAGAAAATTCTGATTGTACAGCAATATAAAAATAAATGCGCATTAAAGGAAAAGTATTTAAATGAAAAACAGCATACACCTTCCCATTTACACAGATGCTTTTATCCTCTGAATCACACAAATTCAGGTGAATTAGTACAGTGGTTACACAGGCATAATGATATCTCGACCAACTAAGGTTTGTTTGGGGGCTCACATTAGATAAAAGCTTC
Organism: Triplophysa dalaica; assembly: GCF_015846415.1. Taxonomy (NCBI): domain Eukaryota; kingdom Metazoa; phylum Chordata; class Actinopteri; order Cypriniformes; family Nemacheilidae; genus Triplophysa; species Triplophysa dalaica. The sequence continues at coordinate 21,589,122 of NC_079545.1, forward strand.
CTCATTCATTCATCGTTATGTTTTCTCTCCATTCTAAAGAAAACATTAGAAAGAGCCTTTAAAAACGATGAGGGAGAGGGCACAGCAGAAATGGAAAGATATCATTTTATTTGCGAGTGGAGAGAACAGTTTCTTTTTTCTGAATGAGGCCCTAACGTGGTTGGGAGAGGAATGGACATGAAAATATGTAAGAGACCCCTAGTAAGACCTGAAAGAGACTTGTTTTGCACACAGGAGTTAAAGGGCTCCTTCCTTATTCCAACCCTGTAGGACTTTCATTCTTCTGAAGAACACAAAAGAAGATATTTTGAAGAATAAGCAATATTGGGGACCCCTTGACTTCCATTGTATGGACACAAATCATCTTCTTTTGTTTTTCACAGAATGATTCATGTACAGGTTTTTAGGTTGAATAAATGCTGGCTATATTTTAATATTGGGGTGAACTCTTTACAAGGAAAGTGCTGCGCAAATCTATCAGCGTATGACATTTAAGTACCAGGATAACGATTCAAGTGCAGATTGCTTGGTACACATTTGAATCGCTCTTGCGGTACTTTAATGCCATATGCCAAACAGTCTGCGCAGCCCAACATTAAGTTAAACGTGTCTGTTCCTGAAGTCACTGATTAGCCTCTCCCTGTGTTTTATCAGAGTTACGAATGGATCTCGCAGGCCAGAGTTGAGAACCACTGACCTTTATCATGTCAGAGTTCTGCTTGCTTTTCATATGGTCTCCGTAAAAGCAGAACTGGATCTTCTGCATATATGAATGAAAGTAGGACTCTATAATCCAAATAATCCAAATGCCATTCTGTTGTCAGCCAAGCTATGTGAATTAATTCACAAGATTTTATATGATTGACAGGAGGGTGAACGTAACGGCTTTATTAGTTAAAATGTTGGATTCCCTACTGTACAGAAAAAAACATGCCAACATTTTTAACTAGCACATTTCATTTCTTGGCAGAACCCATTAATAAAAAGCTACATGGTGGTACTGTGCGAAATATGGGTTCTGTGTTCAGGTGCAAAGTATATCTGTTTGAGGGCGTTCCCAACCCCTCCCTTTAATCGTTGTACTTTTTCCAGTATTTCTGTCCACACACGCACACACACACACACTTGTGCTTCACACTCCATTTATTTCCCTCTGTACTCATTACTTAAAGCACTAATTCTTTCTCTGTGTAATTAGAGAGTGAAAGTAGTGATTTAGTCACTCGGATAAAATGTCAGGTGTCTTTCATTAACTTCTCTCCTCTTTTGCTAATGTCCAAACCCCTGAACCTTCCACGGCTACCTGGTTATTCTTTATGAAGGCTCTTTTCTTTATATATTCTTGATTTATTGAGCTTCATTTGTCCTTTCCTCTCTCTACTCTAAAGCACTTACATTTTATACATCCATAAGCCTGCGCCAGTTGAAGAAGACCTCCTGAATTGTTTTTCTCATATTAAGTACAGATTTCAATTGTTACATTTTGTGTATCTAGGTCAGTGATGTAAAAGGGATAGTTCACCCAAAAAGGAAAATTCTTTCATGAATTAGACAACCTTTAGTTGTTCCAAACCTGAATACATTTCTTTGTTTGGTTGAACAAGAAAATGCACCAGAAATTTCAGCTGCTAACTTCCAAATAGCTTTCTTTGTATTCAACAGAACAAAGAAATGTACACAGGGTTGGAATAACTAGAGAGTGAGTATTCATAACAGAATTTTCATTTTTGGGTGAACTATCCCTTTAAATTGTCATTGTCTCAGAAGTCTGGGGTTAGTCTAGAGTTAAATTTCAATGTTGTGTCTGTGCTGAGTTTGTGTAAGATGACTAATTTAGATCATTTGGAGAATCGAGAACACAACAGGAAACAGCAAACATCTACCACACATGGAAAAGTTTAAGGTTTTCAGTCGACTGAGTCTCTAAATCCGCCGTTTTTAATAATTTGCCTCTGGAGTTTGCTCTGCATGTGTTCGGTTTTGAAATAGTAATTTCTTACAATTATAAAAACCTGACACTATTTGTTAAGATTGCACTTTAATAGCATGTGTCAAACACTAAATTCTGGGTTGTTTTACATGTACATTAAGTCATTTGGCAGACGCTTTTATCCAAAGCGACTTACAGTGCACTTATTACAGGGACAATCCCCCTGTAAACTTGTTGTTAGGTCAAATGTAGTCTTGTTTCCAAGGTGTGGGAACCAAGGACCACCCAAAAACCCATATGACAGTAAGGAAAGGAAACAGTCAACTTTCGTTTTCAAACATGATTAGGGGAATGGAAATTTCCTTGCGATATCAGACCGGTGTCTGAAGTGAATGTGTGAAAGTTTTTCCATGGGCGTGACGTTTGAGGCTAAAATAACATCAAATGTAAACTTTAAAATAATGGTTGTGTTTGCTGCTTTTTGACCTGACTAATGTTTGAAAAAGAAGCATTTAAGTGAATTAAAGTGATAGTTCACCCAAAAACGAAAATTCTGTCAATGTATTCATCCTCTTGTCATTTCAAACCTGTATGACTTTCTTTCTTCTGCAGAACACAAAAGAAGGTGTTTTAAAAAATCCTGGTAACCAAACAACATCTGTACTCATTGACTTGCATTGGTTTTCTGTCCATGGGAAGTGAATGGGTTCCACCATTTTTCGAATACCAATATTCTTCAAAATATATTTTTTTGTGTTCTGTGGAAGAAAGTCACGCAGAATGACAAGAGTGTGATTAAATGATGACAGAATTTTTGGGTCACTTTAACGACAACTTTCATGTCTTTAGTTAAAGGGGTCATATGGCGCGGATACGTGTTTTTCTGTGTCTTTTGTGTCTTATAAGTTGCCCATGCATGTATAATACACATAAAATAGCAAAAATGAAAGTGTCGGAACAAAAGATGCATTCGGTAAGCGAATGCTCACCCAGAACTGGCTGAAACGCCTCTTGTAGCCACATCCCCACAAATGTACGTCATTGCGGGATATAAGACCGGCCAAATGTAAACGCAAGAAATGTGGGCATACCTGTCAGTACAATTGCTTTGGAACCTGATGTAAGAGGCGTTACATTTCCATCACACGCTTGCAGTATTCTACCAATCACCATGCACTGGTTAACTGGCTAATCATAACACACCTTGCTTTTCAGAGTGATGAACTTTGTAAAAAATTGCATGTTTCAGAGAGGAGGTTCAAAGAGGAGATACAAACATGCATTGTATGTGGAAAATGCAGCATTCTTAACCTTAATTGTGTAAGGTAGTGTCCTTTAAAATCAACGGCAAAATGGTATTTCAGATTAGTGGAAGTAAAGGTTGCACAGTGGGAAAACTTTTGTGACTTCAAAACTTGATCTGGATTGTTTGCTCTTGATTGCCTTACCTTGCTACTCACATTTTCTTGTCTGTCACTTTAGTTTGGAAAACATCACAGCAGGAAGTAAATGTAAATACGTTGCATCTCTCAGGATTCAGATGCAGCCATTATTTGCTGTTACCTCCCAAGCTTTCATGGCTGATCTGATCAAGGTTTCGCGGCACTGCATTCTGCATTTTTGTGATCGTTAACAAGAATGATGGCACAGCATGCCTTCCATTTCCCCTCTCTGTCACTTCTTTGATGATTGACTGCTTTTCGCTTTCAAAATCTCTGTCGGAGTTTTTAATAGCTGTGCTTTCCCTAATGGCCCAGTTTCCCATAGATTTCTGCTCGGCGAGGCATTCATCGACATGCTGATTATAAAGCAACCCCAGATCAATAAGCAAGCCAGTTTACATGAAAGTGGTGACAAATCTTTTAGTGTGTGTGTGTTCGTTTCACATGGAGAACTTTGTTCTTTTTGCCTGTCTTTCTTCTCTGTTGGCTCAACTGGTAGCAATCCCAAGATCATGGGTTCATGACACACACAGGCGGGAAAATGTATATGTATATGTAACTATAAAAAGGGGACTTCGGTATGTTTTTTCATAGCCGTGCACTTCTCAGATCGTCTGTCACAATAAACTCGTTATGCATGACAGGAGAATATGATCGATTCAGTAAATCTCATCTCATTCTGCCACTTTTTGTCTTTTTCCGTCTTTGCACGCCTTCTTATTTGAATGAGAAAATGAGTTCACTCTAACTACTAATCTGAATGAAACCGAGATCAATGAAGTCAAACCCTTTCATTAAAAAGCACACACTTTCTCTGTCCCTCCCTATCTTTCTCTCTCCCTCTCACTATTTTCTTTCTGTGACATTGGTAAATTAAAATGTGTAAAGGGAAAAAATCCATTTGGCTGGCCGTTTACATCTCTTAGTTTTCCCTTTAGCAGAAGCAGCCTGAATGTTTATGGAAATGAGCTGAACTTGTGGATGTTATGAAGATGAGCTGACCTTTGTAAATGTGGCAGAAATGGCTTGGGAAGCCTGTTCTTCATTATGACAACTTTCAAAGCCTTTATTCTGTCTAGACAGAAAGCCTTTTAAAAGCCCTCAACCCCTCAGCTCAAAGAAAACCATCCACAGCGTTCCTTAAACTCAACAACAAAACACAAATGCAAGAGCCAATATTGAAAAACAAACCTCTTTTTACTGGCATGTTTGGCTTGGCACAATAAACACAATAACTGAGGACCACTCTAAAGCTCTGTGTTTGAAGAAAACGTTCATTTAGAAGACTGTTTACTGTTGTGGTGAGAACCCCGGTCTACACAGACTAAAGCAATTCTGTTCAAATGAACGAATAAGATCTGAACTTTTTTCAACATGAGAAAAGCATAAAAAGCACAGAAGTATAGGTCTATCGGTGACATGAGGTTGACCTTCCTGTCTTCTCCAGCAGTATGTGCGAAAACATCCATATTTCATCAGCTTTTAAGCCACAAGACGGCATCCTGCCTTTAGTATTAGCATTTTAATCCTCATGTCTCTCCGGTTGCACCTTCTATTGAAAGAATTTTAACAGACAGCTTTCTGTTTTCTTAAATCTCTCAGAAAAAGAAAGAGAGAAAGAGAAGAATGTTTGAACTACAAATCGGATGACAGAAACAAGAGGCCCCCTGGGCTGCGTTTCTATCCTGAGAATAATTTGAGGAAAGAAAAAAAACGCTTAGAGAGAGAGACAGAACGATTTCAAATCGACTGCAGTGTGTTCGGTGCTGTTACCATCTACTGTATAACGCCTTAATCAACTCGGTTGGATTCTCCGTTTGATGTTTTTGAATTGTTTTTCTCAAAGATTTTTGTTAAAAAGTGTATTAGTAGGCTACTTGTGTTTTGTCTGGGTGGTGGCAAACCCGTGTTTTATAAATGGATTGGTGGCTGGGAAACATGTTGCTGAAAAAATTATGTTGTTTGCTATGATGAAAAATGACTATATTTATCAAAATGTTATTTTAATGTGTACATCTACATTTAATGTGTTCATTTTTAGTACATCATTGTGTAAACGTACCCTTAAATGCAACTGACTACCCATCCAAACAAGCATTGTTTATCAGAACTTGATGTTGAATTTTGAAATAAGCATCTTTTCAATTATTCACCATTTTATAAATAAATTTGCTACAATAACCAGATCCTTTATGATTTCCTCCAAAGTAATGAATTGCATCAAAAAGAGGATATTTGTATGTGTTTTTTACAGTAAGCTTGGCATTATTATATATTTTCCCAGCAACACAATTCATGTTGAAGATGAAAGTTGTCCTATGAATTCAAATTTAATTTGTTCAGTCATGCATTTAATCGGCGTGCACGCTTTCTCTCTGGCTATGGCTGAAGAGCTGGGTGTTAAATTGCAATGGCGGCATTGAATGAGAATGAGAGATGGAGAGAGGATAAAAGAGAGCGGCACACGGTGAACCTAAGCAATCAAATTAAAAAAGTTATTCCGTTTGAAATGAGGGACAAACCTTTTACTGATGAATTCTAATCATGGGGACCCTCCAGGCTGAGACCCTCATATGAAGGAGTAAGAGAGGGAGATAACTGAAGGAGGGAGACGGTACACAAGCTGGTACACTGCGTGATGTGATGACTGGATGTGCCCTTGAAAGGCGTGTGGATGTGAGCAGTGTACTTTCACAAAAACACTCCACAAAGTGTAAGAAACCACATTGAGATTGAGAACGGAGGGACTGTTTTTCATTTTCTCTGTAGTCAGCAGTTTTAATGAAATCATCAGCCGAACAGGCAAAAAGCAAATGAAGACTAATTAATTGCACGCTGCCGTTTGTACAAAGAACCGCCAATAAACGATCTAATAATTAACCTTTCAAGGATTACTTCCATCCTACCATGTAAATAATATCTCAAAGAGCAACTGGCCTGAGACAATTAGCCATTGTTCAGCTAGTATTAACCAAGACATGAAAATATTTTCTTCATTATGACATGATGTCGCTTTGAATGTCATTGTGGTTTAGCCGTAAGGTATTGGATTAATTATATAATGGCGGCAACCCTATTCTATTTAAATTAAATCAAATATTACATTTACATTTAGTCATTTACCAGACGCTTTTATCCAAAGCTGCCTTAAGAGAGTTCAGGGAGCAATAAAGCGATGTCATACAGGAGCAATAATACAATAGGTGCTAATACCATGTTTCTAGTTTCCACAAAGCCAGAACATTATTAAATTAACATACATTTACCTGATAAGGAAAAGGGCCTAAGATATTTAATTAAGTGGCCTAAAAAATTAAGTAAAATATCTGCCAGTGGGGTAAGAAAAATATACTTGAATTAAGTGCTTATTAAAGCAGGCAGATATTTTTGTTTAATTTATATCCGTAAATGTAGTTATTATTTGTATAGTTCTTAGAAAAAAAACGATGAACCATATCAGTAGGCTTTCCTTGTCAGAATTTCTATATTATTTCATGATGACACAAATATATTAAGATGTCAATTTATTGCAGTGTGCATTCAATAATTAATGCCTCTATAGACCACTTGGCAAGATGTAAACACTGGTCCAGAAGCACTTTTAGGTTCATTTTTATTACATACATCATTGAATCTTAAAGCTTATATATGTTCTGTTGGTTGTATTAATTTCAAACTTGTAAAATGTACTATCTCGGTTTGAAACATAAAATTGCATGTTACTTTACAAACTTATCTTTATGTGGGTTGACGTCAACTGGCATCAAACTGACATTTCCTTTGAAATTCTTCCCGACGTCTAAAATTATTTATTTTTTATAATCTTACCCTAACAAATAGGAAGACTCAACTACTTTCTGTTTATTTTTAACCCAATAAGTTACGGATGGCTGCTTTAAATTGATTTCTGTTTATATCCATACTATGTTACCATAAAGTATATGACAGAGATAAGTTGTGGTTAGTGATTCATGGCACTTGAAATAAAATGTGCCTTTAATTCCAACCCAGGGAACATCCTTTAATGGCATAGAGTCTGAGCCAATAAGCTGAGCCGTGAAGTGGCAATACGATTAATCATGGTACAAATGCGGAGAGATGACAGAGCGCTTGCTAACACGACCCTGACTGAAGCAGATAAACCAACAGGGTAAAGAAATCTTTGCATCTCTTTCTGTTTCTGTATGCACTGTTTAACAGAATTAGCCCACCATTCATTTAAATGAGGTATTCTTGTGCTTTGGGCATGCGTCTTTAGGTTAGAGTCACAAGACACACAGTAAGAACACATTGTAGGTGTCTAGTTTTACGCTTGTGTTAACAGCAAGAGAACCTAAATAATATGGCATTACTACATTTGAAAAGGTTGCTCAATGTTAGGTTAATAAAGAAAAATGACTTGCTATTTGCATTTACAGAACTAAAACTCCTACAGTGTAAATAAATAAATAAATAAATGAAACCTGAATCTAAATGTCATTTCAGGACCTGCTTGACACCCATGCATATATTAAGCTCTGCATGCTTATTTGGAAATATCCCAAAGCACTGAGGATCAGAATCGTGATGCAGTCAGTGGGGATTGTAGAGACTTAAGAATACATTTACAAGGCCTTCCAGCAGATTTGTCAACTATCCTACTGTAATTATCCCAACCTCACGGGCCGTCTTTTAGATGCCCAAGCGATAGGCAGCATTGCCTGTCCTGTCACCCCACCTCCAGAGACAGCCCATTAGAATAAAATCATAGCGGACCAACTAAGCATTCTTTATTTCTTTCTCTTGTTTCTTGTCCCGGAGTTATTTGCGTTTGTGATTCACAGCACATTGTCTCTACCCCCAAAACAAGTCCTTTTCTACCTGATGCACAAACAAGCAAGACAAGACGCAGCGAGCAGATAAAGTGGGCAACACAGGCAAAGGAAAAAAGCGTGTATGAGAAAAAGAGAAGCAGCAGGGAAGATGAAGAATCATTTACATGTAGAAGGTGGAAGCAGAAGAACACAGGGGCAGATATAATGAAACGGAAGCAAAGCCAGAGGAGCATCATTAGAGAGACAAAGATACATGGATGATGTTATTTGTTTCTCAGTTTTGTTTACTCAACTGCTGTGAACACGAATGGTATAACCGTCGTTCTGAGAGGAAGTTTGGATGTGCTTGCAGGTGTTGGGCCAGCTAGCTTCTCTCTTGTTCTTTATCTTGGCCCCTCGTTCCTCAGAATGGAACATGTGCGCGTTCACCTCCTCACACAGGGCTATCACCCTTGCTCAAAACCCATTAACACGGACAGAACAGAGGTCAACAGGCCAGAAACTGATAAGGATGACCAAACTCTATTCCTTTCACACTATCACACCAATATGTGACGCACAGACTTGACCATACTTGTGTGAGGGGTATGTGCTGACATTTTGTCTATAGGTAAAGAAGATCCCTTCTGTCACCTAGTTTATAATTACTCTTTATCTCAAATATGTGCACACATATAGACCTCTAACTGTAAATTTAAAGGTTCAAAGATTGTTTATGTTTTTATTTATAGGAATATTAACATTGAGGCTTTCAAGTCTTGCGGTTTTGAGACAGCATGAGGATAAATAAATGATGAGAGATGAGAGAGATGCCTTGGGCCCTTATTTCTGCAACCATGTGATCTTACCAACAGAGCATGATGCCGCCGCAACAAACACATGAAGTCATGAAATTGTTAACTTTTGTAAACATGATCACTTAAGGAAAGTACTGGGCACTGACACTCTCTTTCATTTCTCTTTCTCTTTATAGGATTGGGTGACAGCTACAGATATCCTCATCTCTCTGGACAGACTGAACACTTTTGGAGACGAGTTCCTCAAAGATGCCAAAGTGCTGCGCTCATATTTTTATGCCATATCTGACTTCTCTGTGGGGGGCAGGTAAAACAACAACAACACAACTGTAAAAATCTCAAATACCAAAATGTTAACATGAGTCTAAAAGAGACAACATTACAAATCCTTGTTGTTTTTGTTTCCATTTATATATGAAAAAACTTTTTGCAACATAGAAAGTTAAAACAAATGAAGATGAAATATATAAAGCAACTATAGATACTGAAGACATCAACTTGTTAGATTTCCTTGCCTCTATTGAACCAGACATGGCTCTTTGGGACAAATCATGTTGAGATCATAGGGATCCTCGGGTTTTGCACAAATTTGAGGGTTAGCTAGAGTGCTAACATAAATTCAATCTTAACTCAAATCGTCATGCTTAAAATATATATCATATACTGTATTACAAGGGCTTAAGTTTGGTTTTGACATTGCTGGGGACATAAAATTGGTCTGCAGACCTGCATTGTCACTCAAGTTTATCGCTGTTTACTTGACTTATTTAAACGATATATAATAATTTAATAATGCATAAAATAGTTTCATTTGAAATAGTTTTCTACAATGTTTTTCATTGTTTTCATTCTCATCCTCACACTGTCTAATGCTATCTACACAGCATGATCAGTTTCCTTAGAAAAACACCAGAATATACAACTAGCTGCTTTTTATTTACACACGTATTTATGCCTACATTGTTAAAACAACTGTATGTATGCCTGAGTGCTTAGACATCTATAACAGTTCAACCTTAATATAATACACAACAAATAACACAATCATGTTTTAAAAGGACTCAAGAAAGGCAAAGCCAATCCTCTTAGCGAAGTGAGCTACGGAGCCGGGACTCATTGTAGAGAACAAAACTTAAAGGGGCTGTATGTAATAATTTTACTGTATTAAATCAAAACAATACCTTAATATGTTCATAGACACTTTAGCAAACATGCTAAATTCATATATACATTTTTCCAAAAAATAATGATATAGCCAGTTATTTTACTTTGAAATGTGTGTTCCGTGCCGTCTGTTTTTGTTTTGATCCTTGTGAGCCCCGTGTATTTCAGCATCTTAATTGCCAGTCGGCAACAATCTCAGCATTTTGCAGCATACAAACGATCTGGGTCAGATATACCAGATTCCACCCTTTCCCGTACTATTACGCTGCAAAGTTAGAAAGAATTACTATATTATTTTACAACTTACGAGGAGTAAAATACAATTTTATTAACGTAATTTAAACATCTGAAACGAGTTGCTGATTGAGTTAAATTTGCTAACAATAAAACCACTGCAAACATATAAATTATTAGATAAACTTACAGTTTAAGAGTTGATGCTTTCCATTACACTCCTGTAAGTGTCTGGCAACTCCTGTGAGCAGGATAAACCCTTGCCAATATTTTGAATTTGGACTGCGATACCAAACATTAGGTAACACTAACAATGTTACATACATCTCCTTTAACCATTTGTGTTCCACAAACAATGCTATTTTCCCAGACCGCAGTCGTAAAAGATTTTTAATTTAAATTTTAACTGGATAAATAAAAGTTGAATAATAATAAGTACAATGCACTAGACACAGACGGACATCAGGGTTTATATATAAATATAGGTTGATTATTTGGGCAAAATTATTGGTAGGGAAAATGTAGTGTTCCATGAACATTGCTAGGGACACGTCCCTACCTAAATTTCATTCTAGGTGAACTATTCCTTGAATAAATACCAGCATATGTATATTTATGTACTTTTATCTACTATTTATCTTATAATATAGTCTGCTTATTCATATTGTCTTTTTAAAGTCCTTTGTGTTTATCATGTGCTTTCTGTTTTGGTTAAAAATGTGAAACCGTTGATCTCATCAGTAATCTTTAACTCCATATAAGGTTATTACTAGGCAAGGAGAAGTTTTATGACTAATATTCACTCTTACACTAAATACATTTACATTTATGCATTTGGCAGATGCTTTTATCTAAAGCGGCTTACATTGCATTGTATTATACATTTGTTTCTGACTATGAGTAATCCCCTGGGATCAAACCAATGTCGTTGCTAGTGCCATGCTCTAACCATTGAGCCAAGGAAAGCCTTTGTAGATTCAGAACACAGACATTTTATGACAAATGTCACAAAAGTGCAGGAATGTGATATCAACTCTTTCTCAGGTGCAAGTGTAACGGTCACGCCAGTGAGTGTGTAACCAATGAGGAGGGACGTCTGATGTGTGCTTGTGAGCACCACACCGCTGGGGTCGACTGTGAGCGTTGTGCACCATTCTACCAGGACCGCCCGTGGGCACGGGCCACTGCTGATTCAGCCAACCAGTGTGTGAGTGAGTACTGACTCATGAAGGAGTTTAATATAATGGAATAGAGATTCTATAGAAGGAAGAGTATGGCGTCAAATCAGCATAGCATGTAGAGAAGCATCTTACCAATTCCAGCGTTATGGATGTGACAGTGACACTACTTTTATATTTTAAAAAATAGAAAAATGAATTTGTTATGGATGTGACAAAAGGACACACGCTTTTGAGAAACAACATACTTGGTTTATGTCAATTAAAATGTGCAAACCAGAAACAAGAATACCCAACAAATGGAGAAGCGATGGCTCTTCAACATGATATAGTTATTTTCATTTTCATGTTCCTATTTGTGAGGAATATGGACTGTTACGGGTGATACAATGTGCTTGCGTGACTATAGAAAACTTTATTCTAAAAACAAAAAATGCTTAAAAATCTTTTCATATGTGTATTTCAACCACCAAATATTGACAGCTGGCCTATGATCATGGTGAAAACCTTCTGTAAAAACTTCAGGGTGACATTTGCATGGAACTGCCCGTCTGACAGATGTGAACAAATGAGAATCCTTAAAACTGATGTCTTTGAAAACATTTATTAGATTACATATTGTTTTTATAGTCTATTTAAAGTTTTATAGCATTGTTAAACATTTGAGTTAGGCTTGTGTCACACATCCTGCTTTTGCCACGATTGGTATGCATTTATTTCTCCACCCGTATAAACAGATTTCACGCTGCATGAGTCCCAAAAGCAGCATAGGAGTTTTGGCTGGAGGACTAAGCTAAAATATTTGTTGTACATCACACATTAAAATGTTTTAACGCATTACAAATGTACTGTAAACGTATCTATTGTGCAGTATAAGCTCATACAATATGAAGTGAGATTGAAAAGTCATCTATTGGACTTTAAAGCAACTTCCGCAAACATAGAACGACATACTTTCTATTACCGAATCCAAGAGATTAAGCAGATAAATCCATACTCTAGAAATCACAAAACTAGGATGTCTTCATGTTTACACTTCTTTGCCAATGGAGATAATGTATTTACGAAACACGTTCTGTAGAGCATTTTGTATGTTTAGGGGTGCTGTAGAAACAACATGATGAATTACATGTAAGGGGACCCGTGGTGTATGTAGATAAAAATAGCTCATTCTGAGGTAATAAAAACATAACGCTTACTTATGTAAACACTTAATACACCTCTGACGACATAGTTATCTATATTATTTGCATTTCTGCCAATAGATCCTCCAAATAATTACACACTAGACCTTTAACTAACCTACAGCTGCACTGTATTTGTAATGCAGTCCTGCGTTTAAATATTCCAAGCAGGTAATAACATCAGCTCACCATTTACCCTCTCAACACAATATACTGTAGCTAAAGTGTTGTGTGTGTGATTGTGTATAAATGTGTGTTTGTTCTCTCATGCATCTCTGGTAAATACTTTAGGGGAAGGCTGTAATTGGCTATTCTGACAAACCCATAAGGCGAAAAAGCGTGTTAATTATTTTCGTTATGTATTCCACTAAGCTCCACGTTCCATTAATTAACTCGACGTTTCTGTGGTCAACAGATGGGTTTCTGTTGGTAATTGTTGTCCCTTCTCATCAAAGTGGATTTAATGAATGAACAAGTTTTCATAAGCACGGCCTGGACTATCTGTTAGTGAAAAGATGAAGCTGACCACTGATGCATTCCATGCATGGTGACATCACAAAGTTTTCGTCATGGACTGTGCCAAGTTTATCATTTGCATGGCAGACTGTGAATTCTGCCACCAATGTGTCTCTCTCGTACTTCAAATGGATATGTTAATTGACAAAAGACGTCTGTTTTACCCCGCAGTCTGAAAGAGGCAGAAAAAGTGTGATAGAAAAGATGTCTGCTGCCAAACATCAAAAACACTTATTTTTCCTTCACGAGACTGTTCACAGCACTTTGCAAGGTTTTTTCCCCAGTTTTTATCTGAAATGGAAATGTTTCATGTTTTATATGGCAGTATATCTTGGTTTGCATGCGTTTGCTGTCATTTTAGTGTGCTTTGACTGCCTTTTTTTTTTAAATCAGGCAACCCAAAAAAATCTTCTGTTGTGGTGCATCCTGATTTTGATGTCTGGTGGGTAAAGTAGTAGCCAAAAGTGATGTAGGGCATATTTGTACAATTATTGGTTTTAATGCGCCCTCAGGTCAGATTAAACCAACAAAATATGAGGTGTATTTCTCAAGGGTAATAATATTTTTTAGTTACTTTCCTCGGCTATGTCTTTATTAATTTATCTATATACAGCACGTGTCCCCTTACATGGAATTCGTAAACGGACAAACTGCTCTAAAGAGTGCATTTTGTGAATATGTTATCTCCTTTAGCAAAGAAGCAAAAAGTGATGACATCTCAGCCCTGTGTCAACCACCTACGAAAGGGACGGGTGGAGTGAGCCGTTGGTTGTAATTTGCCAATTCAACACTAGATGCAGCAAAATTTTACATACTGGACCTTTAAGCCTTATTTTTGTGTCCCTTTCCAAAAATGTGGTTTTGAACAGGTTAAAAAATCGTGTCTCACGTTCTACCATACAATTTTCTGAGTGCAATGGTGGGTAATCCTTTTCCCAGCGGCAGCTCTGAAACGGGGTCCCATTAGAGAGTGATAATGTGATGGTTATTGCAGAGTCAATAGACTGATGGAACTGTAATAAAACGGTAATGTCCCACAATGCCCCCCTGGGTGGCTGGTGGTGCATAAAAAGCTGACTTTGTATATTCTGATTCGGTGATATAATGGGAAACAGGAAGATTGTTATCACACAGGTCTGTGGCAGTGGACCTTTGTGCATGTCTGTGCATTTGAACAATAATATATGTAATAGAATTGAAAGCGCTGGTGTGAATTTGATCTGAAGACTTAATATAGCTGCTCGTTGCCATATATTTATTCATTTATTGCTTGTAATATATTAACTTATATGTTTTTTTATAAGTAGTGATTTTAACATTAATACACAATGTCATGTGTTGTTGTTATTGTTTTGGCCTGTAAGTTTTACCTCCCTGCTCTTTCTGTCACATTTATGTATATACCTTTTATTCAACCGGTTAGATTGTAACTGCAGCGGTCTTGCCGATGAATGCGTCTTTGATGTGGAGCAGTACCGCAGCACTGGCAGTGGGGGGCGCTGTGTTGGCTGCAGGGGAAACACAGCTGGCCCTCACTGTGAGAGATGCATAGAGAACTTTTACAGATCCTCACCACGACAGCCCTGCCAGAACTGCAGCTGTAATGTTATGGGTGAGTAAAACACAAGCACACAAACCCACCTATTGTTTCACTAGCACCTATTTGTTATGTATTTATTCATGTTATCTTTCTTAAAGGCATTAAAGCTCTCATACAGTCACATTCATTCAAATACAAATACATGCAAATATACATCTTTACAGTCTGGGCACACCATTGTGGACTTTTTCATAATGTTTATGAAAGATGTAAGTATTTTTGTTAGATTTTACTATCCTTGAGGGGACTTTTTCTGTAAGTAGAACTTTTTTCTTCTTTCTTGCTTTTTCCTCATTGTTAGTTGATTTTGTGTGTTTTCTGGATTATGGTGAAGTTGTGTTTTGGGCCAAGTGCTACCTGTTTTACCATGAGCATGACGGCCACGCCGAGACAGGTGTATCTGTCGGAGAATTGGGTTTGCCGAAAGGTGGAGGCATTCCGAAATGGTAGGGGAGTGCTGAGAGATCTTTTGAAAGCTGCCTGTTTCACATCAGCTTAGACGCTATTGGCCTACTTGCAGGGCCACCTTTTCATTGTGGTGTTTTGTATCGAAGATTTTAAATATGAAACCAAGAATCTGTATTGTTTTTCCCTATTGTACAAACATCTTATACTTTACAATAAAATATCGTGTTTTGTGTCATATTTCATTTCATTAAAAATGTAAATAATCACATCAGATTACCTAAACCACATACATATATTTAAAATAAAATAAAAAACCAAGCAGGATAGGGTTGTGTTAATATATTGTGTTTTACTGTACATGTAAA
The DNA here is from genome assembly GCF_015846415.1 of Triplophysa dalaica. NCBI lineage: Eukaryota > Metazoa > Chordata > Actinopteri > Cypriniformes > Nemacheilidae > Triplophysa > Triplophysa dalaica. The sequence goes on from NC_079545.1 coordinate 21,604,754, forward strand.
ATGAAGGTACAGGGGATTGCATATATTGGAGTTGAACTATTTAGAAATAGGAATATCTGATAAATGTCCCAATCATAAGAAAATTACAATTATTATTCAACAGGTGGTACAAATGTCTTTAAAAAAATACTTACAACTGCACTAGCTTTTTAAATTTGCTTTCCTTGGTGTCATGATAGAATAGCAACAACATAGCAGTAATACAGTTAAAAGGCATTTCTACTGTTTTAGAACAACTATGATTTAGTAGCCTAAATCTAAACAAAAACATGCAGAAAGACTAAAAAAACATAACGACAGCTGCTTCTAAAAGATTATGAGCTCTTTAGTTTACATTTACGTTTAATCATTTAGCAGATGCTTTTGTCCAAAGTGACTTACAAAGAGTTTAGGGAGCAATAAGCGATATGGTTTTGCTAGCCATTGCTTCTTGCTGCTAGCGTCAACGAGTGCAAGTCTGTCAGATTTTGATTTGTGTTCGGGCTCGTGTCCGATCACTCTCTCGCTTTCTTTTCTTTGCTTCCTCCAACAAAACCCACTTTGTTTTTTTGGCTGGGTTTGCCATGGTGATGTTATGGTTCACTTCATGTGACTGTTAGCTCTGCTGTTGGCTAACTTCTCCCAGGCTACGAGTAAAACATGACATGTGCCTTAAAGCAGGGGATAGGCGGGGGTTCTACCGGCCAGAACACCAAAGTTGCAAGTGCAATTTCAGCCAATAGGAGGCTGCTTGTGTAGCAACTGCAGTAAAATGCGTCCAGTTAAAAGTTGTCTTACCACTGAAATCATTTTGGAGACATTATTTTAAGGTCAAAAAGTTGCTTGTTGTAGCTTTAACACTAGAACATTTGAACACCTCGTCAGCTGATGGTGACGTAGTCAGAGGCGGTGCTGTGTGGGTTACGCTGAACTCAAAGAAGGACCGTCAAATGCGGCTCCTAGCGAAGGGTTGTGTACAGTGAATAACAAAACCGATGATGATTTACATGTGATTGCTGCAACTAATGATAATGTGTGTGTGTGAAAACAATGTTTCCATTGTAGTAATGGTACCAGAGGTAACCATTACTGAGACAGATAAACATTTGAATGTTACTCCAAATATTGTCCCACAACTCACTATAATTAATGAATGTGATGATACCCCAAATGGAGTTGGGGAGCCAGATTTTAAAGTCCCAGTAAAGAGAAAGAGTTCTAATAAAGCTTTGAATAGGCATGCAAAAATAGCAGACATAACTGAGTTCAGTGATAAAGATGAAACCGAAAGTGAGGGAAAATTGTCTGATTCAAGCAACAGCGTTCTTCTCAGAGTGATTTTACTGGTCATCATTATGAGGCAGATGACATAACACTGTTCCTCAGAGCTACTAAATATAAGAGAGGGGTGCGCATTAATGAACACTTTCCTGCCACAAAGCAGTTTGTTGAGAAAGTGTTTCATGATGGAGGGCTGCTTACAAACAAAGAGGTCTATCGGCTGAAAAGATAGTAAGGAAACTTAACTTTGAGCTTAGTAATGAGGACAATGAGAAAGCCTATTTCCATGTACTTAATAAGAATGTTTTTGTGGGCAGGGTTTTTTCTTCTTTCTTTTAAAACTTTTTATTACATTTTACATTATGTGTGATATTAATGTGTTCTTTGGTGGTGACTTTAATTGTCAGAAATTACATCGAACCTCATTTACCTTCACGTCAAAGTCTTGTTCAACTATTAAAAACACATGATTTAAATGATACAGTTGAAAGAAAAAGTATGTGAACCCTTTGAGATTACTTGGATTTCTTCATAAATTGGTCATAAAATGTGTTCTGATCTTCATCTAAGTCACAACAATAGAGAAACACAGTCTGCTTAAACTAATACCGCACAAACATTATACGTTTTCATGTTTTTATTGAACACAACATGTAAACATTTAAAGTGCAGTGTGGAAAAAGTATGTGAAACCCTAGGCTAATGACTTCTCCAAGAGCTAATTGGAGCCAGGAGTCAGCCAACCTGGGGTCCAATCAATGTGATGAGATTGGATGTGTTGATTAAAGCTGGCCTGTCCAATAAAAAACACACACCAGTTTTGAGTTTGCTGTTCTGAAGAAGTGTTGTCTGATGTGAACCATGCCTCGCACAAAAGAGCTCTCAGAAGACCTACGATCAAGAATTGTTGACTTACATAAAGCTGGAAAGAGCTACAAAAGTAAATCTAAAAGCCTTGATGTCCATGTGTCCACGGTAAGACAGATTGTCTACAAATGGAGAAAGTTCAGCACTGTTGCTACACTCCCTAGGCGTGGTCGTCCTGTAAAGATGACTGCAAGAGCACAGCGCAGAATGATCAATGAGGTGAAGAAGAATCCTAGAGTGTCAGCTAAACACTTACAGAAATCTCTGGCACATGCTAACATTTTGGTTGACAAATCTACAATAAGGAAAACATTAAACAAGAATGGACTTCATGGGAGGAAACCCCGGGGGAAGCCACTACTGTCCAAAAAAAACATTGCAGCACGTTTGAAGTTTGCAAAAGAGCACCTGGATGTTCCACAGCACTACTGGCAAAACATTCTGTAGACAGATGAAACCAAAATTGAGTTTGGAAAGAACACACAACGTTATGTGTGGAGAACAAAAGGCATAGCACATCAACATCAAAACCTCATCCCAACTGTGAAATATGGTGGAGGGGGCATCATGGTTTGGGGCTGCTTTGCTGCCTCAGGCCCTGGACGGATTACTGTCATCGATGGAAAAATGAATTCCAAAGTTTATCAAGACATTTTGCAGGAAAACATAAGACCATCTGTCCGCCAACTGAAGCTTAACAGAGGATGGACGATGCAACAGGACAACGACCCAAAGCATCGAAGTAAATCAACAACAGAATGGCTTCAACAGAAGAAAATACGCCTTCTGGAGTGTCCCAGTCAGAGTCCTGACCTCAACCCGATTGAGATGCTGTGGCATGACCTCAAGAGAGCGATTCACACCAGACATCCCAAGAATATTGCTGAACTGAAACACTTTTGTAAAGAGGAATGGTCCAAAATTTCTCCTGACCGTTGTGCAGGTCTGATCTGCAACTATAGGAAACGTTTGGTTGAGGTTATTGCTGCCAAAGGAGGGTCAACCAGTTATTAAACCCAAAGGTTCACATACTTTTTCCACCCTGCACTATGAATGTTTACATGTTGTGTTCAATAAAAACATGAAAACGTTTAATGTTTGTGCGGTATTAGTATAAGCAGACTGTGTTTCTCTATTGTTGTGACTTAGATGAAGATCAGAACACATTTTATGACCGATTTATGAAGAAATCCAAGTAAGCCCAAAGGGTTCACATACTTTTTCTTTCAACTGTATTTGGAGACAGCTTAATGGAGAATATGACAATATACATGTGCGTGATCATGATAATGTGATCTCATTGGCAAGATTGGACAGGATTTATGTTTTAAGCATCACAGCAGTATTTATAAGAGTTGTTTTATTACTCCATTGGGGGGCTCCTGCCATTGAGTTGCTACAGAGCAGTCCTCACTCTCCTACCCAAAAAGGGTGATCTGAGAGATATCAAGTGCTGCCGGCTGGTTTCTGTCCTGTGCAGTGTCTAGAAGCTTCTTTCTAAAACTTTAGCTAATCATTTGGTAAAAAAGTTATGGACCAGATCATCCATCCTGACCAGACATATTGTGTCCCCGGTAGATCCATTTTTGATAGAGTTTCCTTGATCAGAGATCTTCTTTATGTCTCTAGGGTTTTAAATTTAGATTGTGGTCTATTTAACTGGATCAGGAGAAAGCTTTTGATCGCTTTGAGCATGTCTATTTATGGAGAGTTTTGGAAGCCGTTGGTATTTGCTAAGAATTCATAGATCAAGTAAAGTTCTCAATAGTGATTGTTCAGAGCATTCTCAAGGTGAACGGTGGTTTATGTGCTCCTTTTGGAGCTCTTAGGGGCATTAAACAGGGGTGTACAATCTCTGACAGGCTTTATTCATTGGCCATAGAACACTTGTTACAGCAAATAACTAAATGCAAATAAGAACCAAGCCTAATGGTATATCTTTGCCAGATGTAGATGTAATTGTTTATTATCAGTGAACACTGACGACATAATAGTTATGATCAGTAAGCTAAATTGGATTAAAAGTGATGCACTGCTGATAGGAAGTTGGAATAGTGGGAAACCAAGACTGCCTACCGGTTTACATTCACATTTAGTCATTTAAAAGTCCAAAGCAACCTCACAGATGAGGGAAACAATGGAAGCAATACGAACAACATAAGGACAACAAAAAGCGTAAGTGCAATAAAAAACTGGTCTCATATAGCCTACCACAGTATACAGAACTAAGTTTTTTTTAAAGAGTAGAAAAGAAATATATTTTGACGGAAGAGATGTGTTTTCAGACGACTCTTAAAGATGGCTACAGAATCTTCTGATCTTGTAGCAGCGGGGAGATCATTCCATAGATGTGGAACCGATCTAGCGAAGGTACGTGAGATAGATTTTTTACCTTTTTGGGATGGTACCACAAGACTTCGTTCATTTGCAGAGCGTAGGGATCTGGCAGGTATATAAGTCTTTATATACCTAAGAAAATGTACTTTCTCTTTTTTGATTATTAGAGGAACCTTTCACCTTTCAACTTGATTACTCCGAGTCAGCTACTGGACATTGTGGGGCCAGACTTTAAGAATGAAGCATCATTGGCTGAGCGATTGGGAATCAGGTCTTGATTTGTTAGATTTGTTGACAACGTACTGTGCGGTTTCTTGTGAACCCAATCCTAACGACTCTTTTCCCAGTTTGGTACTATCAAGAGATGGTACGTGAGAGAGATTTTTACCTTTTTGGGATTGAACCTCAAATCGTTCGTTTGCAGAGCACAGGGAATTTTGTTTTAGGTCATGCAAAATTGGCCATTTATACAAGGCAAGCAGAAAAAGAACAAAATGTGAGTCAGATAAAGAGCAAAATGTGAGTCAGAAGCTTGTTGTAGCTATGGTTTCTAATTTGGTAAAATCAAGAGTATTGGTTGGTTTCGTTATTATAAATCTACTGACCATTTTGTTACATTTGAACATATTTGGTGTTATAATGAAACTTTTTGCGCTGTTCATGAGGGTAAATTCAACTTTTTTTTTATTTTATTTTTGCATTTTATTACATTGGAGTGTATTGTGAATAGGAGATTGTTTTATAATAAAGATCATGTTATAATTCTCTCTCTCTCTCTCTCTCTCTCTCTCTCAGGTTCTGTGAGTTTGCAGTGTGATGCAGAGGCAAAATGTTTGTGCTGGCCAGGTGTGTCTGGTGTGAAATGTGACATTTGCAAATCTGGTTTCCATTCTCTGGGCCCTGGTGGATGCAGGTAATAAGGCTGGGTGCAAGATATTGTCACAAACATTTGTAGGGTGGAAAGAACATCATACTTAGACCTTGCATGCAGATATTCATAAAAATATATCAGACGTAGCACAACATCACATATGATATGTGTTGAGCAGAATTAGCTCAATAAACATTCATTACGAAGTACAAAAATAACATTCTGAAAACCTTTTGTAGGACTCTGACTCATGCTATCATAATATCGTGCAGTATAAGTTCAGCGAAAGCACAGTTGCGGGTCTGAATTTTAAGTAAAAAAGATCCCCTAACATCGGTAAAACTCTAAAGCTCAAGATCAGAACAGTACAGTAAGACCATTGAAATCAAAGCAAATTGGGACACAAATGAAATATTACTTTATTTATTAAGTTAATATATATTTTATGATATTAAGTTATCTGACATTCTCAAGATGATTTTTTTCTGATACAGTTTAGCAGTTTTGTTCTTAAACTGCTGTATAGTGATGAAATGCATTTTCTTTTGCAAAGTGCAATCTTCATTACTGCTGCTTAATATTTTTTATTATTTCCTTATTATATTTAACATTATTACTATTATTTTATTTAGCGATTGTTATTTTATAAAGACTGAGAATAAAAAAAATGTAACATTAAAATGCATATAAATTACATCCACCTGAAGAGTCTTCGCACTTTGCATATGCGTACAGTACCCATTGACGCATGTAACTCCGTAATGCAGACGAAAACACAAGAGACAGGCAAAACGTCAAACAAAAATTTTATACATCAATTTGTTCTCCTGTGGCCTAGGCGGGTCAGTGTTTTCAGGTGTAAATTAGTTGGTCCACTGGAGCGAAACATGAACGAAAAGAGATGGGAAGAGAGAGCGAGAGAGGTATAACCCTTGTCAGGTAAGAGAATTACGGGTAATAGTGAGCCAGTTAAAGCTAAAGTTTTAAGGCCATGCAGCAGATCACCAACAGATAAAACATTAACACCTGACAGAGCAGCTCCTGTCCTAGAGCAGTTGTGAGCAACAGGCTCTCATGTTTTTATGGATGTGTGTAAATGTGTGTGTTTCAAACAGGTTGTGTGAATGTGATGAAAGGGGCAGTGGGGGAGTGTGTTCAGCTGAAGATGGACGCTGCCACTGCAAGACTAATGTGGAAGGACATTCTTGCAACAGGTGACGTATAGCATACTCTCTCTCTCTCTCTCTCTTTTTTCTCTCTCTCTCTCTCTCTTTTATCCATTTGCCCTATTGATGGAGCAAATCTTTGCTAATCTCACACAGACTAACTTTAGTTATCATAAATCAATGGAGAAACTCTCATTTACACTCCCCTCCGGAAACAACCCGATAAAAGGGAGAGCATTCTCTGAATGTTCACATAAATAATTTTGATAATTACATAAAAAGCAGATCCCTCTACAGTATCAGTGTTTTTCATTTATGTTTTTGTGTAATATGTATAATAGGTGCAAACTAGACTCCTTCAACCTTCAGCTGGAGAATCCAGAGGGCTGTAAGAAATGCTTTTGTTTTGGCCACTCCCTTGCCTGCTCATCCTCCAATCAGCACACGGCTGTCCAGATTACTTCAAACTTTCTAGAAGGTAATTCATAAAACATACGTTGGTTTGGCAATGTTGGCCACTTTAAAACCTCTGTTCTTTTTTTTAAACATTATAAACACTTTTCAGAAATCTCAAGTTAATAGAGATGCCCAAAACAGGAATGAGAATGTATTTGGGTAGACTTTTTAAAGCAACACCTTGTAGTTTTTTCGACCTTAAAATAATGTCTCTTAAATTATTTCAGTGGTAGAACAACTCCTAAGTGGACATATTCTACTCACACTGCTACCTGAGCAGCATAATAGCAGCTATAACCACACTCTGGCAGTTCTGTGTTCGGGTCGGTACACACAGCCCTGCCAATGCCCTGCCTGCGGATATGGCATTCACCGGTTTCATCAGTTTAGTCAGAGAATTCACATGTATTGTGCTGCCCACGGGAAAGCTTATGCAGTGACATTATTTACGACACTTGCAACAGACTATTGCGCTTATCAACCACATGGGGGAGCTGTGAGCAATAGTGTTCCTGTAAAGCACACAATGGCTTCAGAATGACCATTTAAAGTATAAATATTTGCAAAAATTTGAATTTATAAACCAAAGCAAACATGAGGGGCTTTGACTACATACCTAATTTTACTAATAAACAAAAAAAGTGGTAACATTAAAACCCATTAGAATGTCCACAGGAAACCCGTTGCTAATTTTCCTGTCAGGTCGGCCTACATGGTGCCATCTCTGTTCAACTGCTCTATTGTAAAGTCTATCTTTATTGTCAAGATTAGAATTACAAATATCTTTTATGTGTCTTTATATATTTTACAGATGCTTTAAATGTTCTGCAGTGAATATATTTTGATGGTGTTTTTTGTTAAGATCCAGATGGCTGGAGGGGTGTATTAACCGGAGGGCAAGAACACTCCCTGATCTGGAAGGAGGGAGAAGTTTATCTGTTGCCTGAGAGAGAGGAGAATGGCTTCTATAAAGCCCCTGGTAAGAAAGCATTCCTTAACTGATTTAAGTCCATTTTCCCAGATAAATTGAATTACCTCGGTATACGATCGTCTGTTTATGTCTTTTTGGGATATCCTTTGTCTGTGATTTTCTAAGCTATACCTACTTTTCATTAGTTTGACTGTGTATGACAGTTTAACACTATCAGAGTCATCCAATTGGTTACAGCAACAATACATTTTATTGTCAACAATGAAAGCAAATTATCAGCCAATCAGAAATGTGTTTTATTGGTTTCTTTGTTGGCACGCTCTCTGGAACTCGCAATTGATGGATTGCAAACTTTACAATTACTTTTTGGTACAGAAAGTTTTGAAGGGCATATACAAGCATGTTGTAAAATGTCACCATTGTTGAAACACGTAGCAACAACCTTTTTTGATTATTCTGTTAAATATTTGTGCAGCATTTCAGCCGTAGTTTAATTGATATAAATTGTGTTCCCTACGTGTCTAATAATGTGTGTTTAATATAAAGTATATGTCTTCATATTTCATGCTATTTTTTGACTTGCTTGTGCAGTTTTGACTGAAAGGCTTCAGAAAATCTCAAATGACTTCAAGTGAGAGAGTCCGATTATACCTATATTTTGTCATTTTGAAGGAACATTTTACCCCAAAATCTGGCAATTTCTCAATAGCCGTTCTTCAGCTATCCTGTTTCCTCATGTTATCGCACTACGTCATCAATAACCATCAAAGCCCGGTTCCAAATCTCAGGAACAGAGGATGAATGAAAGTACCTGGATATGTTCTTGAATCCAGACTTGCTCGTACCGAACCTGCTTGAAGTCCCTAAAGTCATTGAGATGTGTCCATCTAACTTCGTTCCTCCGAATCGTAAGACCGGTCTCCGCAAGAACAAGTCGGTTCTTTGCGTTCTTGGAATTGAGAAACAGCCTGTCTTCATTTACTTACAGTACCCCGAGTTGCTCCAAATCTGTATACATTCCTTGTTCTGATTAACACAGAGAATGATATTTGGAAAAATGCTTGTAACCAAACAGTTATTGCTCACCATTGTGGGAAAAAGGACAATGGTAGTCAAAAGTACCACAGAACTGTTTGTCTTTCTACCTTCTTCAAAATGTTCGTGTTCAACAACGAAATTTACAAAGCAATTGGGTGGACAAGAACTGTTACACGCATTCTTCCAAATATCTTTCTCCGTGTTCACCAGAAGGGTGATATTTATACAGATTTGGAGAAACTTGACGGTGAGTAAATGATAACAGAATTATAATTTTTGTGAAAACTGTTCCTTGAAAATGACAAACTCCCAGATCATTGCCCTGTCCAGTGATAAAGGGAGCCAATTCATACACACCCATGTGTTGTTTTGATCTGTCTTATTTTTTCACAACTGGTTATGATTGACATTTAACTGAACAAGAAAGGGATGGCGTTTATTGCCATAGAATATGTTTGGCCATACATAGTAATCCACAAAGGAACCTCTGATGTTAAAGCGGTGAGACAAGGCAGCCAAGAGGCACGATTTTAGTCCAGGTCCCTAAGTTTAGTGGAGAGTCTGAGAGTATTTACTTTTGAGCAGTCTACACAGCAATTTACCACCACAGGGAGACACTTAGCCAAAACAACTCGGGTGTTCACTCTGGGGGAAATCCTGTTAACATCTTGTCTTCATGTTTCGCGACTCGCGATTTGAAAGATGTTGAGCAGCACCCACAAAAATCTAACAAAAAATGTTCACCCAGAAATGTACATTTATGTATTATCTACTCATTTTCTTGTTATTCCAAACCTTTAAGTCTTTCTTCTGTGAAACTCAAAAGAAGAGATGAGGAGAAATGTCTGTGGTTTTGTGTCCATACAGTGGAAGTCAATGAGGTGCAGTGTTGTTTGCTTACCAACGTTCTTCAGAATATTTTTGTGTTCTGCAGAAAAAAATTCATACAGGTTTGACATGACATGAGAGTAAATAAATGATGAAAGAATTTTCATTTTTGGCTAGCCTATCCCTTTAAACTACATGTGCGTCTACACATAACTGCTCTGTGATTCATATACCGAATGTTTAGGAGGGTTTCTCATGTATCAACAAGGTGCTAATGAGCATGTCTGCGTGTGTAAGCGTGCATGTTTAGTCACATCCGTCTTTGTTTAACTGCCGTTGGTTGGTGGCCAAGTGTCCGGATAGTTGCCTCTTTCTGCGGCTCTCTGCGCCACTTGGTGCCGTTTTGCTTATCGCTGCGACACAGGACTTGTTAGCTGTTCTGAAAGCTTTGTTAAAATACGCAGAGATCTATTGCTCCCCTGATGCTTTTAACAATCTCATTTTCACTCTTTACTTCCCTCCGTTGTCTCATTCAACGGTGTCTCCACATTCACATGTTTGCTTGCAATCCAACCACCATGACTGTAACATTACCTAAGGACTGTTTAGGGGACCATTTCTTTAAACACTGTTATTTGAATTGTGTCATGCGCTTTATTCAGACCCTTACTCACTGCACTTTGTGAGACTTGTGTGAAGGAGGAATGTTTCTCGGATTTAATCTATCTTGAGTTGAGTATAAGAAACAGAAATAGATTCTGCATAAATCTGTATGTGTATGAGTGTGTGTGTTCTACTGAATCAAACTGCAAATGTTTCAATGTTTCTTCACATGACTAGCTCATCTATCTGGGCACAGCGCTGGGCTTTTGACACCAGTGAGGCTGCCATGTCAACAGTGGTGACAAGATACCATAGCCAAGCAACCAAGCCAAGAGTTTAGCTAGCAGACTGAGCCAGACTGTGTGTGTGTGATCTCCCCAGAGCTAAATCTGCTCCGTAGTGAGAGGACAGAGTGGAACATTTATCATAGCTTTGAGGAGAAAACGACGTGTCAAGCACACACAGGCGCATACACACGCATCCACACACAAACTCTCGACACCCACTAAAGCTGGTCACAATCTGTCTCAGAGTCACAAACACAGATGGAGAGAAACAGAGGTCAGAATAAGATTAGAGTAAAAGAAGGATGAAGGCGGGGTTTGGATCTAAATGTCCCCTGTCGCCTGAGATGCGGTCAGGTACCGCTTCCCTCAACAGTGCACCCTGACAGTCTACCATATGCCTGGAATAAATCTTTCGGGGAGTTACTTGTGGGACGTATCGAATGTGATCAACTGAAACAAATTCCAGAAATGATGTTGAATTCTTAAATCGCTTAAGATTGATACTTAAAACTGAGGTTTTAGCATAATTTCCCGTTTAACTAGGGGTGGGTAACAGATTCAGTGTTTACAATGTATTTTTTATGATAATGCTGACGGTGTGAGACTAAGCAACATCGTAAAAATGCTATGATTTAAAGCCACTTTTCATGAAAGCAGAGCATCTCTGATTTAAACATATTTGCAAAAATACATTAATGTGAAAATGAAAATTCTGTCATTATTTGCTCACCCTCTTACCCTTTCAATCCTGTATGACTTTCTTTTTTTCTGCAGAACACAAACAAAGATATTTTAAAGAATGTTGGCTTCCAAGCAATAGTGATACCCATTCCCGCCTTCGGGGAACACAAAACCAGTGCAAGACAATGGTTTTGACTTGTTCGGCATTGACAGATTTTTCATTTTTTTTTAATTTTGAATTATCACTTTAAACATGGTACTATGTAAAAGATGGGGATTAGTTTGATTTATTTTTGTGAATCAATTGGTTTTAACCAGGGTTTTCCAACCTTTTTGCGAGCAAGGGCTACCTGAAGAGATAAAATCATCCAGAGGGCTACTTGTTTGATATAATAATGTGATGTTTTATTTTACTTAACTTTAAGGGTTATGTTGTTGTAAATACTTTCATTTTTTGTTACAGTCAATTTCCCCATAGTTATATAGCCTACCACCAGAACCATTTACAGAATAAATAATTTTTTGTTTTAATGGTGTACGAAATTGTTAGAAACAGTTTTCATACATAAATTAAATATAATAAAATAACTCTGCATAAGTCGACTTTAAATTACATGTAGATTAATCCTACCTAAATTTTAAGAGCTTATACTTATGACCTAATAGGCCATTACTTGTTCCAAACAGAAATTGTCTGCCTAAACCTCACTCAAGTGCAGCGCATCCTGTGCAGTGCTCTGCTGCGAATCTCGACATGTCTCCATAGAGCGCCATTCAAATTGTTTACCAAATATTACATATGATATTCGTTAAAAATCTTCATTAATGTAAATACCGACTTGACCCTGTACTGCAAGATACATTTGTATATTTAGTAATAACGTGGAAACAGCGGGTTAGTACAGAAAAAACTTCAGAGGTTCAGTTCTAACACATAAACCAACTGTTATGTGGACAAAGAAATTATAACATAATCATTAGGCACAGGCAATTAAATTATCTTTTACATATTTTTGCACTTCAATATATTTTCAAAGGCAAAGCTTAAAAACACGCAAATTATAAACTTTTCATGACGTTGCAGCACTCGCCGATCGGTATAGTCGATAGATGTGCAGCTTTTATTTTTTGAGCCCTGTTTGGCGGGCACCACGCAAAGTTCACCACGTTGGAGACCACTGGTTTAAACCATCATAAAAAATGTTAACATTGTTTTTCATGTACATGTGTTAAAATATGCACATATCAGTTTTGCTGTTTATGACTGTATTGCATCTAAAGTTTAAAGTATGACAGATCAGGTAAACACAAAAAATCTTTGCAGGTGCCCATGCCGAAACCCATTCACATATTTATTTTGCTCATGGTGAAACCGTGAAATTATAGACCTTAGTCAGGCTAGACATTTGTTATTTTGAAGTTAACATAAATGAGAAATCTGTTATTTTGGAGATAATGTTTATCTTCTCATTGTGCCTTTTAAAACGCAAATCCAAAGCATCAAAAAGAAGCCTGGAATGCATTTTATCAGCATCCTTTTTCTTCATGTTCTCGTAGTTTGTGTCATGCTAAAGAAATATAAATGGTGAGTTTAATTGAGTCAGGGAAAGTTAATGCCCAGATTGATTGTCGAGTTTGATGGAGGCTCACTAAATGTCACCAGGCTTTGTCATGGCGGCGGCGATTAATTTGTTTGTCTGAGATAGGGTTAAACACCATTTAATCGCATGTGAGGTCGGGAAGATGTAAGAGGGATATTTTATTTGTCATTGCTGCCAACGCTCTTCACTTTCCTTCAGTCATTTTTATATTTTCTCATTTATAGTTTTTCACCAGAGACAGAATCTTGAGTGGCTCTGGTTCTGGAAAGTCACTTTCAGGTTTTAGAAGCATCGCACTGGCTATATATGTTTGATTTATTTTCTCTTTCTTCACTTTTTTGGGGGGCGTTAAAGTTTGTCTCAACATCCCTGTGGGATCCGCAGTTTGTGAATCAACTCTCATAAGAGTGTTTTGAACATGCTGTCAAGTCTTGAAACAGCAAGACCTCAACAGGTATAGAACATTTAACATTTAAGCCTCCCTTTGTTGAAGTTGATTCGTACTTGTCTCTGTGTGTGGATCGACGGGGGGTGAAGAAGAAAACACACTCCTGCTAAGTATCTAACAAGCTTTTGGGTTGTCGGGGCTGAGAATGTTTTACTGCTCTTTGTTTCAGGCGAGGCATGTGGTGCGGTACATGTTTTGGAGGGCTCAGGTCGATGGTGAGAGGATGATGGGAACAGGAACCTCTCAGGGGGTGTCTGATAATGGTCCAATGTGAGATCTGAGCCCCACAGAGTGGCCGATATCTTATATAACATAAGGGACTGTAATGTTACTCTGATTTGTGTGTGGGCTTGCCAGTATTTATCAAATTAAGGTCAAAATTAGAAAGAAGAATTAGTCAATATATAGTCATCCATTTGGTTAGAACATGATTTGATATTTTTGATTTTATTAAAGGGCTAGTTCACCCAAAAATGAAAATTCTGTCATCATTTAGCACCCATTTTAAACATTTATGACTTTCTTTCCTCCGCAGAATACAAAAGTAGATATTTTGAAGAATGTTGTTAACTGGCCCTCATTTACTTGCATTGGTTTTGTGTCCATACAATAGAAGTGAATGGGGGCCAGTGCTTTTCGGTGACCAACTTTTTTCAAAATATCTTCTTTATTTTTTTGCAGAAGAATCAAAGTCATAATGGTTTGAAATGACAATAGGGTGAATGATATCAGAATTTACATTTTTGATGAAGAAGGAGCAAAGTTTCAAGAGCAGAGGAAGAAGAATGATTGGCATTTGTTAAACACAAAAGCCAGAGGATTTCTCCTGAAGCTGTGCTCAACACCAATATTGTCAATGGCTATTTTCAGATATTGGTGATAATACAAAAGGGTTTTCAAAGTCCCAAAACCATAAAACAATTTTACTGTAACCACTGGCTATTTTAGTGTCTAGACATTTTTTTACAATCTGAAAAGGATGAAGAGGGGAAGCTACAGGAAAGACAATCACATTTCTCAGAGATATTACTTTTTATGTCTTGAGATGTGAAGCTCATCTCTGAGAAATTAACTTCAACTGAATAAATCTTGAATTACTGTGCTGGTAAAGACTAACCACCTACACACAACGTGGGCCACACAAAGCAAAAAGTATAGTGTCATACATTAAACGTAAATGTTAAATTAAATTTAAGTTGTATACAAAGGTGCTGTGTATAATATTTAGGAGGATCTATTGACAGAAATGCGATATAATATACATAACAGAGGTGCATAAAGACCTTACATAATGAAGCCTTTAATTATCTTAGAATTTCAATCTACATACACTGCGGGTCCCCTTGGATGGAATTCACCATGTTGTTTCTACAGTTGCCCCTTAACGGAAATACTGTAAACTGTTTAAAGCAGTTTCTCCTTCGGCAAAGAAGTGAAAACGTGACAACATTTTAGTTCTGTGTCAGCCACCGTATAGTGCTTCGAAAGGGAGGGGTGGAGTGAGCCATTGGTTGCATTACGCAACCTCACAGCTAGATGCCGCTAGAATCTCAACATTGTTTCTTTAAGTAATTTGTTAGAAAAACACGGTCTAAAAGATGGTCCATATCCAATTATTCAATCCAATGATCAACTTTTACTCAAACGCAGTAATTTCTGGATATTACAATTGTATATACTCTATATAATTTGTTAATATCAAAAAACTTTTTCAAAAGTTAAGGTAAAATAGTAAACCTTTGTCCTCTAAAATTTCACTGAGCCATTTTGTTGAAATTTCGAAATATTTGCTTTAGGCTCTGCAGGGCTAATACTTTATGAGGGCTCTCACTCTTACAATATTAGAACAAAATATAGCAACTTTATGAGTAACAGAAATAATCTCCCCATGCCCACAGAGACATTGCTCGACCAGATTTTGCCAAGTGGTTGATGTCCTCAGGGCAACATATTTTGTTGACCTAAGGACGAAATTTTTATAAATAAACCCACACCAAACCCTAACCATAACTTACCACTAAAATCTGAGGGAAATGATGAGTGAAATAAAATGGTCTAGAAGCACTTAGGCCTAGTTATAAATTTAAACTTAAAATAAACTGTAACCTTTTTTCTGAAATCTGATTGGTTGATTTAAATGTTGTCCCAGGGTAAACGTGGTGTTGCCCTAAGGACATCAACCACTAGGCAAAATCAGGAGAGCCCAGATACATATGAATCATTTAAACATAAGGTGCTGTATTTAAAAACAATACTATACATTAGTGGTGGGCCGTTAACGGCGTTAACGGCGTTAACGCAGTGAGACTCTTGTCGCGCGATAAAAAAAATGTCGCCGTTAATCTATTCTCAAAGTTGGGTTGGGAGCTGGGTCTATACTACGCAAGCTATGATGACTTTCACCTTGATATTTTAGCGCGGATGTATACCAGCTTAACTGCACTGCACGGGGCGAGAACGAGATTTTTCAACTCGCGTGATTCGCGTCATTCGCGGAAGCAGAAGCCGCCTCATCATCTCATAACCAGGGCTTCATTCGCGTCCTTAGCGTCGCCTCATCATCTCATAACCAGGGCTTCATTCGCGTCCTTAGCGCCGCCTCATCATCTCATAGCCAGGGCTTCATTCGCGTCCTTAGCGCCGCCTCATCATTTTATAACCAGGGCTTCATTCGCGTCCTTAGCGCCCCCTCATCATCTTATAACCAGGGCTTCATCCGCGCGATTCGCGCAGCAAGTAGGTCTATTGGCTCTTTGCATTAACACATAAATCACTCGCGCTTGACGCGCCATTCGCGTTTGGTCTGAACACAACATAACGTTACTGTGAAATTACCGCATCAAACGTGACGTGCTAACATGGATGCAGCTATGAAGCCGCCGGGTTTGCTTCAGGGAATATTAATTTTTAAGAAACTTCCCAATAGAAACATCGACAAGACTAAGGTTGTTTGCACCTTGTGCAATGCGGAATTGGTTTAAAAAAACACTTTCTCTCAACAGGTAGTGGTCTAGCTTTAGATGAAACCAGTAACTTTGTATTGAGATCTAATGTATTATGGCTCCTGTATGACATATCGCTTGTTGCTCCCTCACTCTTTGTAAGTCACTTTGGATAAAAGCGTCTGCTAAATGACTAAATGTAAATGTACTGTAGGAGCTCTTCCAGTCTCAAGTACCACCTAAACGCAAATCATCCCTTAGCTAATGCGGAAGTAACACAAGTTCATCTTATTGAACATAATTTAATTTTCATCACCAATTATCATAGTAGAACAGCTTTCTCAAGCAGTTTGTGATGCATTTTGGAAACAGGAGATGAGCCCCTGGTCTAATGCGCCACCTGGCTTGAGAAACCCGTTCTCAAAGACTTACTTTTAGTCATTATTTGGGTATCACACATATTCTGAATGCCTTCGGCAGAATTCAAATGAGCAATTTTAATCTAGATTAATCTAGATTAATCTTGGAATTAATCTAGATTAATCTTGGAATTAATCTAGATTAATCTAGATTAAAAAAATCAATCTATACCCACGACTACTATACATATACATTCTGTACAAACACAACACTAACACTATTTAAATTCAGTGAAGTCAGAAATATGGATTCAATAAGACAGTCAGCTGATTTTTTACCCGTAACGTTCATAGTCCTGCTGCAGTAGTATTGTATTAACACGATTGACAGGCTTGACTGCTTCTTCTCTTTAAAATGAGCTTGCGTCATTAAATCCATTCTGACATTTCCTTTTAGCACTTACTCGTTCTAATGAAGACGAAATGTAACACTGAACCTTTATGAAGTTCTGGAGTTCAGAGACTGTTATAAAACTAGCCGTTTAATTGTACGTGTCTGTGAGGGAGCATATGCATCTGTTTGTGCTTGTGAGTCCATGCATGCATGTATATGTGTGCCAGGGTTCTTTGAAGTTAATGCCTTTTAATGAAGCAGGGACATATGAGCCCAAATTACAGCCATTCTCTTGCATCTGCTTGCATATGGGGATGTAAAACACTTTCAACAAGATCACAGAGATCCGTAGTAGAAAGATCTCTTTTTATAATGCGAATTAAAAATGTTGCCGTCCTATTATATTTTTACACTTGTTATCAAACACACACACTTTATTCTTTCGGTGTTTATCTTTGGTAATCGGGTTGTCTCGGTGCAGCGGCTGGTGTAATGTGCAGGTAATCTGTAGGTTGTGAGTTTGTGTTCCAGAAAATTCCGTGTTGCCCTTGAGCAAACCTCTTAACTCAATTCACAGGCCAGCTGTTGCCGCCTGATAGATGTTACAGTTGTGTTTCCCTAATCATACCGAAACAGCATGCAAATTGCAATACACATGACAATTGGTGCCAATGTGAAAAATGATGGTCTGTTTTATCTTATCTCACAGATAAATTTCTGGGGAACATGTTGCTAAGTTACGGGCGGACCCTTAGCGTGTCATTTACGGCTGAGCTGGAAGAGCTTCTGCCCAGAAGTGTGACCGTGGTGTTGGAAAGCTCCGTAATATCTGTTGCTGCTGATTTATATCCTCCACAAAAGCCTCGTCGCTCATTGGACAAGACGGCCATCAACTCCTTCACTCTCAGGTGAGTGTGAGTTTGTTATTTCTTACTGTATATTCACTCCGATGTGGGTGGACTAATAACGCTTGAAGACAAATAAAATGATTTTTCTGTCTGTATATTGCGGTATATATTAGTGACAGTGCTGTTGTTATAGGACACAATGATCACACCTTCAGATCATTCTGATTTGCTAAAAGCTTTTCCTTGTGTTATATTCTGTTCAAGGGGAAACCACGAGGAATGCATTTTGATTAAATGAAAAGACTTAAAAAACAGAACTCTAGCCACTAATTGGTTGCTAAAAGCACAATTAATACAGCAAATTTTTTTGCAAACAAACATATTTATTGTGTGCATGCGTGTGTCACATTTTGAATGACGCTCCAATTGAGCAGAAATCTGTAGCGCTTTTTATGGAGTTCTGCAGACAATATTCAGTTTGGACTTGTCAATACTGAGAAACATTTAAATGAAGAGTGTGAGGTTGTAAGAGCAACTTAATTTACAAAAGGATGACAAGAATAACAAGGCTGCCATCAAGCGCTTGCTTGATGCGTCTATAATTATGCTGTTTTGTGGGGTTTTAGCAATACTTTTAGGTTTTTATTTGAGCAAGTAATCAATCTTTCCAGAAAAGTATGTGCTGCCATGTTATATTTTCATGGCTCTCTTAGAGCCCTTATGCTAATTTTACAAGTGGATGCTGGTCTTGGGTACCCAGAGAGTTTCTAAGAACAATGAAAGCGTGTTAACATGCATAAATAAAATGCTAATCCCTGCCGTTTACAAAAGATTGATGAATTGATTGTTTGTGAAAGGGAATAAGCAGGTGTGTAGAATACTGATTTTTATGTTGCTGCCATTTGTTTTGGATAAAGTAACACCAGTTTTATCCCAGAATTTAGATTTAAGTAATGAAAATTATATATGGACACGTAAATACAAGCGTCATCGAAATTATTCTTGGAGTGAGACTACAAAAAAAAAGAGTTCTAGCTCATTGTTAAAGTCCCAGTTAATTGGGCGACCATTTTGCTTCCGAATTTTGACACAGTAATTTAATTTAGAATGAGAAAAATAGTTGCCGTGGCTTGCGTTTTTTCACAGCGATTTGATTGGATGTTGTGATGGCCCCAGCTTTGTTGTTGCTCTAACTGATTGTTCCCGGATGGGTTTATTGAGGAAAACTGCTGCTGTTTTACGGTCATGCCTTTAAAAATGGCAAAGTGGCCATTGACCGGGAGCTCGGCCCTTTTGGACTTGGTTTCCTTTGTTTTGTTTGATTTGATTTTGACTACTTTATACATTTTACATTTAGCTTCATTACACTTTCATTTATACACTTCACTTCACACCACTGATTCCTGACTATTTCATGCGCCATTGTTTTTCTTATGTATGAATTAATTTTGTTAATAAATTCTATACATTATTTGCACTTTCTTGTGTGTCCCCGTTTTTGTTGCGTCCTTTTCGAGCCATGAGGCCTAACAGATGTATAAAAACAGTCATTGCATTTTTAAAATGGATCTAGGCGCTGACGGTTGATGGGGAGGAGTTAACAGATGCTCCTTGCTGTCTAACATAGGTCATTTAAGTTGGATAGTCACTAGAGGCGGAAGTGCATTTTCAGATTTTAACTAAACATTATGAGGGCACATGAATCTTAAAAAGAGAATGAACCACGTTGATAAGCTATTTGAAAATAAACCCTGCAATATTTCATGAAAAAAAATCTTTTTTTTATTTCACTGGGACTAAAAATGTTGATAATGACTTAAAATAAGTTTTCTTTTGTTTTTCTGAGAAGCTGTTTGATAATCTAAATCAAATCAAAATTTGGGGGGACCAAAGAACAGAATGAGAAAAGCGGACGTGCTTTTAATACAAGTGGCTTATTATTAAGTGTTTCTTGATATTTAAAATGCTGTGAAGAATATGAATAAACATTAGACAGCAATAGTGGTTTCATGCACGACATCTGTGTATTCAAGATTGCGTGTGTGGCAGCATATGGCAGTTTTACTTGGCAGTGTATTAGGCCATTGTAACCTTAACTCGTCTGTTTATAGGAGTTATTAACATTTGTTTTTGTTGTTTTAACAGATGTTTTTAATGGAGTGAGGAGAGAATTCATATACTGTGTTGTGATATCAAATTATTATTATTCACATTTTAACAGATACAGAGATAGTGGGATAGTATTAACTTTAAAGATTAATCAAGGAAAACAGGTATCACAAGATTGCAGAAGTTGAGAAATGGTGCTTAATATATACAGTATCATCATGTATTTGATTATAAGCAAATAGTGTGTCTAGGGACCGCAATATCATAAAGGTTTGTAAAACACTGGAATGACACTGAAAAGCCTGATTTTAACTATTATCTCACTCTTCCCAGGTTGACAGAGAGGGATGTCCAGCCATCTATATCCCAGTATGAGTTTCTCCAAATGCTCTACAATCTGACTGCTCTACATATCAGTAATGCAGGGGGCCAAAATTGTAAGTTATTGTTTATATGCATGTTTTTTTTTAATCATGCGTGTAGATAATTAATGCCATAATAAAATGCAATCAATACAGAGTGTTAAAAATGGAGCGACTCAAACATGGCAGAATGTGTTCTACTGGGAGCCAGTAGGCCTTACCTCGCCCCCTAAATTCTGTGCTGGCTTGTGATTGGACTGTTAAGACTGTTCAGTGTTGAATATACTTATAATATATGGTGTAATATACATTTTTAAACTCTGTAATTAATTCTCTATTTTACCCTTTAAAGGTAAATAAATACCCTTAGTACGTACCTGCCAGCCTGTACACACACATACACACCATTAAGGTCATCAGCCTTCCATTACACACGCACTCTCTCTCTCTTTCTGTTTTCTCTTTATCAAAGGAAGTAAATTAAAGCTCACCAAATTCCATTATTATTCATCTGCCACATCCTGCTCAGTTCCTGTTATTGATTTCAAGAAACTGCAACACTGAAATGTGTGTATATCCCTGAACTCTTTCTTTCTCCTACAATATGCCCATGATAATCAATTTGTCTGTAGATAAACTCACACTGCATATATTACAACAGCACGCATGCAAATTAGCCTGACTGGAGATCAGGGGCAGACTGGCCATCAGGAGTACCGGCGTATTCCCGGTGGTCCGTTGATGTATGGGGCCGGAACGGACACTCTGGCCGCTATGACAAACGTTGTAAAAAAACGAATGCACGCATGGCGAATGCAAAAGACACCCCCCCCCCGGTCAACATGTACCATGAGCAAACCCCCCCCCCCCCCGCCGTCATCAAGTACCATTCTCATCCACCTCCAAATCCCCCCATCCCCCGTCAACAAAAATAGTTGGGGATCCAAAAAATCCCAGGGCCGATTTCTATTCCCAGTCCAGCCATGCTTGAGATGACCGTGTTATGAAACTTCAGAGGTTGAAAAGCATAGGACCCTGAGACTGTATACAGAGAGAGAGAAAGAGAGACACTGGGTCTGTGTACGTCTCCCTAACTATTTATGAAGCAGCATGGATCCCTGAGAAACAAAGACCCACTCACCTTCGCCATGTTCCACCTCTCCGCCACTCAGCCCTTATTGATTAATTCATTCCTTCTTCATTTATTCATACGGTGATCAAAGATTCAATCTGCTTGCACCCAGTGGTCCAGATGTCTGTCGGTGTGTAAGCAAAGGTGAGTGTTAGCAGGCAGGCTAGCCGCCATGCACCGTGAGGGCAATTACAAGTGGATGGGACACCGTGTTTACTTTTCCCAAAGTGAATTCGGCATGACAAGTAGCTTATGGTG